>NC_057872.1:26728382-27028382 GCF_019740435.1 Gambusia affinis
AGTAACGGTAAAAGGAGCCAGACAGGGAAACAGATTCAGAGAAAGGTCAGGCATGTGTTTACAAGAAGCAAGGGAAATGAGAGGGTAGAGATGGTAGGAGAGTGCAGGGAAAAGAAGCTAGGGCGGTGTTACTAAGGAAAAGATGGGGGCGGTGTTCACTGTAGAGATGAGAGTAGAGGGACAGGGTTCAGAGGTTAATGACAACCTACAGCGGGAGACAAAGGAGGTCATGAAGCACAAGAGAAATTCAAAGGCAGTCTCACGCTTTTCACAAGCTTTCAGATCACAAGAGAATGGGCTGAGTACTAATTTGGCTCATTTCGGTCAATGGAGCTAATGGGGCCCCATTGTTCTCCATATGTGTGTGTGTGTGTGTGTGTGTGGGTGTGTGCGTGGGTGGGTGTACTGAGTGTTTTTGTTGCAGCATTTAATCAGTATTTTCTGGAAACATCTGTCTTTTAATGTGCCTGTTACTTCACAGTTTTCAGTAAGACTTAAATGTGTGATTAGAAAGTTAGCACTTTCAACAAGTGATGACATCTAAATGTGATGGATTCCCTTAACGCCCTTTATGTCAGATTCAGTGATCATCATTTGAATTACAAATACAGCAAAGATATTCATTGGAATTGGTGCAAGCACTGATGTAACCAGAAGTATTGAAGCTTCTTCATTTTAGGTGAATTAAGCAAAACAGCCATATTGCCACTGGCTACAGGACCTGGCAGAATGATTAAGGTTTTTGTTATCAAAAGGATTATTTTCAAATGATCACTGAATGATTTGCTACTTTCAGTATTAATAAGTTGTATGTTATATTTTTAGTCCCTTACAATAAAGTTGGCAACATAATTTAAGACTCTACTCAGGCTTGTGTTTGGATGCGATCAGAGTAAAATTAGTTGTTGCATTGTAGCTGTTGTCTCAGATGGGGATCAGAATGTTCCAAAGGAAAATCTTTTCATCAATACCCCCAACAACCAAAACTTGAACTGTAACCCCAGTCTCACTTCCTCCCTGTTTTCCACTCATTTTTCTTGCCTCATGCCAAGCCCTGTCTCCTCTTTTACCTCCACACCTGTCGTGAGAAATTTCTCCCGGAACTCTGCCTAAACAATGGTTGGCTTTCCTGAGCTCCAACATCTGGAAAAGCTAACCAGCATGCCAGGGCCCCCATTCCTCAGGTAATTTACAGTGGCATGCCATTTGACAAGCTCTGCAAGGGGTGTGGAGGCTGAATGAACTAGATTATGGTGAAACTTAAGCTCTTCTTCTAAAGTTTCAGCAGCACTTATTATTTAGTGGTAGCTGAAGAGTAGTTATACACAAAACAGTTAGACATAGCAAGTTTTTCATATGAAAGTGTGACTATTTCAGCAGGCTGGTTATATTTAATTTTTTTGTTTTTTTATGTATGACCAAAATAAAAGAAATTCAGCACTAATATGAAAGGTCTGGTAGTTGTGCAATTACCTGTCCTTTGTTTTCAATTGGTAACAAATATAAAACATTTTGAAATAGTTTTCTGTCTTATGTACAAGTATGTTGATGCATTTCAATTATTTTGAAAAAAAAGGCTGTAGTTTCTCCAGGCGGCTTTGATTAATTTAAATGTGTTTTGCATAATATGCATGACTCATGCATCATTGAACACATGCTGCATTTCTTTAAAGCCAGTGATGTTCTACTTTAAGAGGAATCAGCTAAAATTGGTGCTATGCAGCAATCAAACATATGAAATCTAAACGCAGCAATCTGATTGGTGGGTGTTTCATTGATCATTAAAGGTTTCTTTGCTTTTTCTTCTTTCCGTAATATGGCATTGGAACAAACAACACAGCCCATACACAGTTTGTGTTAGCCATTTTTAGGAATTTATATTTGGTTGTAATTCCTGCCACAATTTGTTGCACAAATTTGTGAAAAATAACAACATATAAGAAGAAACGATTCCACTTCAGACAGAAATTTTATTCAGATTTAGTACTTTGAGTAAAAGGTATTGACAGAGTCAGGAAGTACAAATGCTGAATTAAACATCAAAAAGCAGAAAAACACTTTACAGGCCTGATGTGCAAAGCTTCATTGGTCCAATATTTTATGACATGATATGATTCTCTTTTTCTTGAAATGGCAACTCTGCTTCCTCGGTTTGATATATATCTTGATACCTAAGAAATTCTGACTTTGAATGGGGGTGTTGTCAACAGAGTTCCACCTTTTCCTGTTGGATGTCTTATGTAGATTATTATAACAATGAAATATAAATCATTTTCCTTGCTGTTTTTGTTTCATTTGTTGGGAAGGAAAAACTAAAATAGCTGCTGATAACATTTGAAGCTGACCTAAGGAAAATTAAACCCAACAATAATGGCCTTCCTGCTGTCTTGCGGAAGACAATGAGCACTTTCCTCCCTGTTTGGACATAAACCACCTGTGAATTTGGGTTTCTGGTTTCCAGACACTACCACTTATAAAATTGTCTTTTTGCCTTGAACTGACACGCACACACACACACACACACGCACACACACAACTCAGGTGAAAAACTAGAGCAGACATGCAAATACCCATAGCTGCATGCACATCCAGATATACACGCACATGTACACAGACACATGATAACTGTGCTTGAGTGTTTTCTAGCTAAATATACTCCTTCTGCAGAGTCTAGCCTGTTATAAGCTTGTGCAACCCGCTTTTTACCCTCTCAAATGCAGAAGCAGCATGAAATTGATGTAAAATAAAATAGTGCAAAATGTTTTAACATTTAGGGAAACAGCATAGTCTGTTTGTTTTAGTGTCCCATTTAACTTTTGTTAAAATGAAGAGAGTAGAGTATGAAACACTTGGTATAGCTCCATTTAGAAACATTTAGTGGCTTTGAATTACAGCAGTCTGTCTATAGTTTTCTCTTTTTTTTCTCCTCCCCTCCAGGGGGTCTTTTGTGGGCTCTAGTGTACCTTATTTGAAAGTTGGCTGACAGGAAGGGGAAAGGAGAGGGGGGAAGACATGCGGTAAATGTCGATGGGTCCGGGAATCGAACCCGTGACGGCCACGTCGAGGACTCAAGGCCTCCAAACGTGGGTTGCGCTATCCCCTACGTCACCACAGCACGCCCCTGTTTATAGTTTTCTGATCTGATTTTTAAGACATCAGTTACACTGGCTTGTTTCAAAATGTAATATATTGTTTGGAAATATCTCTGCCTGTAAAGTTTATTTTAGTCTATTAACTGTAGCAAGCAGCTGAATTGGTCCCAAAACAGATTGTCTCAACTCTAAAGATAAAAATAGCTAAAACAAATGACTCCTCAAAATAAGAAAAGGTCTGGCCCTCTTCCTGTACAAAAAAAAAGAAAAGATAGAAGCAGACATGCCATCATCCCTTCTGGACATTAGAGTCCATATTTGGTTTATTTTCAGTCACAATTTATCCTGTGTTGAGGGTGACTTGCAAGGACATTTTATATTTTATTTATATACAAGCCTGATGGTAATTAAAGGCTCAAATATGTCAGCTTCATATCTCTGCCTGCTGCACTCATGCAGCTCCTTCTGGTTTTAAATGGGTACAGTCTGAGCAGAGCTAAAGGGGCCGCTGTCTTTTCAGCCATCTGGTCTCTGCTGCCTGCCCTGGAGAGCAGCACATCAAACTAAAACCACTCTTTCTCTCTCCCCGACTCTCCCAGGGGTCTCCACAGCCGAGGTTAGGACGAGGACGCGATCTGCTTCTTCTCCACCTGCCCATCATCGAACCAAGTGCCTTGGTGCCGGCCAGGTCATCTCATCTGGGACGGGTGCCAAACAATAAGTCTTGACCTACCGCCCCTGAGAAGACCTGCACTAAACAAATATTTGAGGCCATTATATCTCATTTCACCGGGCAGCCGCCACCAAGAAGATCAACAGTGAAGGGTGTAGTTAAGAGACGAAACGAGAGAAGCAAAAAGAGGGGGAGGAAGAAGTAAACCTTTCAAAGTGCACCCCTGCCTATTTCTGCCACGCTGTGGGCAGGGAGCATCTTATTTGGGAGCTTTGCTGGCTGACAAAAAAAGCACTTCTCCATTGCTTGCCTGGTCAGATGCCTGGGTAAATACTAGATAGAGATATCAATTAGTCTGAGTTCTTCCACCGCCCAACAAAGAGACTGCGAGCTATCTATAGAAAACATAGCAACAAACTTGGACTTTGCGGTCACTTGAATTACCACTTCTTCATAACCCTTTCAGAAAGTTTCATGAGCTGTGAGAAACAGGAATGAGAGTTGCTGCAATTTTTTACTTTTAGAAACTTCTCCAAAACCAACAACAGCTCACTGTGGGGACCGGAAGCTCGGAGCCAGGTCAGAAGCTGCAGTTTTGATGTCCTTCCCAGCTCAGTAAAGTAACATGAAACCCCTCACTCCAATTGGGTCCCCCTCTCCTCTGAGGCTGCTCAACAAGGGTCCAGATTACCTGCGCAGGCAGATCGACGGTGGGGGTCACGGCCGTTCGGTCAGCGCCGTGGAGAGGCTTGAGGCCGACAAAGCCAAATATGTCAAGACTCAGCAAGTGATCAACACCAAACAAGAACCTGTGCTTGTGCCCTGTGCCACGCCACCACCGCAGCCTCGGAGAGCCCTCTCTGTACCTGGCAGCTTGACCCCTCGTTCTTCCCCGCGACGGACAGCCAACACCCCCTTCTCTACTCTCTCTGGCTCCTTCACCTCAAAAGACGAAAATGAAAATGATGATGCAAGAAAGGAGAACAGACGGACTTCTATTGACATCAGAACACACAACAGGAGCAACGTGAGCAAAGTTATGCCTCAAAGCCCCAGAACGCCTGGAATTAACAGCCTAGTAGCGCCACACAGTGCCCCCGTTCTCAGAAGGAGTACAGGCAAGCGCATGCTGAGGCCAGACTCCCTGTTAATATACAGGCAGAAGAAAGAGTGCAAAAGCCCTAACAGCTCCACATTGGGAGAGAACAATAACATGGAGTTGAAGGGATATAGTTTTGTACGTCGCCTCTTCCAGGGTTCAATGAGAGAAAAGAGTGGTGGAGGAGAAAGAGTTCAGAAGATGGTGATAGGTGACGAGAAAGCATCTTCACGGGATGGGGACTCTAGAATGTCTTGGACCAACGACAAAGATGTTACAGATGGAGGACCAATGAGTCGAAGGTCAAGCAAGACGGACCAAGAACGCACCCCAGAGCCTATCCAAAGTCCAGGTTTTAACTGCACATTGGAAAACACAAGAAATGGTTTTATTAATGGCACCACTGACCAAATAAACATTAGGCATGATGATGAGAGCGATCCATGGAAGCGTGCCTCCCCGATGCCACAGAGAAGGCTGTTTGGAGAACTGCAGCGCTCCAAGTCAGACCTGCGTTTGCGCTGTTCAGTAGCTTTGTCGGAGCAGGAGCATTTCTTTGACTTCTGTGGACTGGACATGGACATGATAGAGCGTCTGGGCCGGGAGAACTTCCTCTCTTATGCCAGCTCAATAGACACGCTTTCCTTGGCTCTGCGCAGTGTAGGAGGAGACGGCTGTGGTGGCTCAGAGCCCAGCGAGTTTTCTCGCCACTCAGGAGATGGACTGTTTCAGGAAGAACTGGCAGAGCAGCTTCCCACTGGCGTGTCCATCATCGAGAGAAATGCCCGCGTCATTAAGTGGCTGTATGGGTGCAAGAATGCAGCTCAGGAAGGACCCAAAGAGTCAACTGTATAGTATGAGGATCGAAGATTTGCAGTTGGAACCAGATGTTTACATACACATTTGATTTGTATTTTGCCATTCTCTCAATAGCTTGCTGGAAGTTTGGCCCATTCCTCCTGACAAAACTGTTGTCACTGGGTCGTTTATATTGGCTGCCTTGCTTGCATCAATGCTAATTGACATAAAACTGAAAAAGTTTAGTATGATTTCCTGTCAAACAGTGAAGATAAACATAAAACATCTCTTTCTACAATGTATCAAAACATCTGGTTTTAACTGTATGTGCCATGGAATGCTAAAAGTTTATTTTTACATAAGCCAGTGTTTAAGTGCATTCTTAAAAGTACCAATTAAACTAATAATTAGTAAATTCAACAGATGAAGGATCTAGTTTTGCTCAATCTGTAAACCAGAGGTAAAGAGACAAAGCATACCAGTTTTTGATTTGAAAAAGTTTTCAGTCATTAAAACAGGATTCATACACCAGAGGATTAGATTAGCATTGATCTGACAGATAACTTTTCCAACACTAAATGCTAATGTGTTTCTTGTATTACATGTAATGTATGTGTACTGTTTTTTTCTTTAGTATTTACCACACAACTTACTACTTTAGTTCTTTAGTATTTACTCATTAACACCAACAAGAGCTTTTGTATAATTATTGCAAGCTTACAATTTAGCACGTAGTTGATGATTAGCTCAAAGGTTGACGCATTTAACAGGTTGTATGTCTGGAATTTGTTGGACTTTTACATATTCCTTAAAAGATTTTGAAATACTCATCTGTTCAAATGAAGTTACTAGAGCTTCATTATGCAAAACTACAACCTTCATGTATTTCCATTTAACTACAATCAGTATTACTGGCATTCCATGGCATATAATTACCTTTAGTTCCTCTACTGTAGAACAACTGATAGTTTCATCTTGTCAGATTTAAATGTTGTATTTATAGAACCTAGCGACTATTTGTATGAGTGTGAACTGTTCTTACTCTCCAAGTGTAGCTTGATAGTATCAGTGGGTGAGTGATGTGGACATTATCCTTTACATTTCAAGTTTCTTTTCGGTATTTTTATTTTTTTTGGCAGAACTGGATTCTGAGCAGACTTGAATTCCCCATGTAACCCCTCAAAAGGCACATAGATGTTTGAAACATGCTTAAAGAGTCTAGACAGTAATGCTCCCTCGTACTGAGTAATTTAAAAACCACTACGCTATATTTTTCTTTGTAAACAGGCATTGTGTGAGAGTGAAATGAACTGTGTACCTCATTTGAATCTGTCCCAGTTTCTTACTTTTTTCTCTTACAATTTTAGTCCTTGAACGCAGGCGTTGGAATAAACTCATGAGACGCTCCTGTGGGGTGTATGATTGCACTGAATAGATAGAGGAAATTAGAGAGTGTAAAAATCACCAGGATGTTTAACACTGAGCTGGATTCAGAAGAACATCAGCATCCAGAACAACTGTAAACAATATTTGGCTGGATTAATTTTTTATTTTTTTTTACTTCATTTTTTTTTAACTGCTTACAAAGGTCAAGAAAATCATTAAAGTTGAGGTCATTTCATTTCATACCTGTCTAGTGACTGTTGTGTAAGGTTCTGATTCACAAACCGCAATACACATGGAAAACCTGGGTTAATATTCCATCCTGTAAGGACTTTGAACTGGAATCCTTCACACTAACGTGTTCAGCTCTGTTTGAAAAGAGGCAGAAGTTGTTAAATGTTGTAGGGAGTCACTTTCACCAACTGCTAGTTTACAGATGTTTAACCCATGCAGCTGGTCCATGAGAGCATGCAGGGGAGGCTGAACCAACTTTCCTCCCACTGATAAGCACAGATCCTACCTCACTTCATCCATTTCTCACTGCTTCACACTTCCCTGAAAGGTCATTCCCATTTCTTGCCCTGGAGGATGCCACTGTAATCTGTTAAAGTATGTGGAGGTTAGCCTGCGAGGACTCGTGGGCTGAGCACTAACCAAAAATGATGGGCTTAGTTTATTTATTCATGTCATAAATTAAAACTTAGAGCCTTTGTTTTTCTGTATTTGTCACGAGCATGACACACTTCTGAAACAGCTTTTACATAGACCTATTTTTATTGCATGTTTACAAAGTGGCTCTAAAATTTGGTGTATATGAGAGAGTTTTGTTTTTTTTATTATTCCAAAAAGGTTTTGTGTATGATGCACACAGTTAATAAAAACAGAAAAGTGAAACCAAGTGTGTTGTCTTTCACTGTTATCTCTTAAATTTATTTCACAGGCATTATAGAGTGAAATCCACACTATGAGACTTTAAGCTTTACAGTTTCACATGGGCATCACATTTAGAAATCTTATGGAACTGGAGTGTAAAGGAATACATCGAAAAAAAAAAAAAAAAATGATTGTGTAAAATGCTATTTTTCTTACCTGTCACCTCACCTCAGACAGTGAAAATCATATTCAATGGTGGCCAAAGTCGACCCTCAAGGACTTACTTTGTGCACCACTGTTCTATATGATTCTCAAATATAGACTGATAAATTCCAAGTCTTTGTTTCTTTTAATTTTGATTACAATGATTTATAGATAATGAAAACTCAAAATTCAGTCTCTCTGATCATCTCATCAAAGTAATCTGGCCCTCAATTGCACCTACACAGTGTGTCATACACTGATTGCCACAGCTCATTAATGCAGTCATTCATGCAAGAGGCGGCCAAACCAAATATTTAGTGCAGAGAAAATTGTAAAAATAAAAGCTTAAAATATTTTAGTCTATTTGTAATGAATCTATTTCAAATGACTGTTTCGCTTTCTGGATGATTGGCAAGAAATCTAGCACTTTTATGCAATATTAACATTTTTGGGGGAAATATCAGTACATGCTAATTTGTACATCACATGTGTTATCAAAAAAGTGTTTTGTATGAGTTTTGGATATCACACATGTAAACTTTCACATCTAGTTAATCACACTGGCATAATTATTGACATGTATATTTTATCTCAACACAGTGTTACGTAACATCGTCTCACCCTTGACTCTCTCCCAAGCCTTCAAATTGCTTCATTAAATTTTATTTTTCACATCATCTCAACAGGCTGGGCACTAATCCTGTTAGCATTCCCTGCATAGCACGGTGTTTGGAGAGCTGCAGCAGGTTGAGCTGGAAGACAAGGAGGCCTCTGTGTGGCCTGATGCTACAGCTGGGAGCAAACCCTCCACCCTGTCTGCAGCCTCCTCCTGACACTCTTTGTCCCCTCTCTGAGTCAGCCGTTGTTTTCAGACATTCCAGCTCAATATGGCCGGCTAGAAATCTTAGGAAGTATTTCTGATCATTCCTTTTGTTTCATTTTGACTTTGAGATCTAAAAATGAAAAGTGAAACATTAGCCGGTGGATCCTGTTGCCTGTAAAGTGCATCTATACAACTCTTAAAGACAAATAAATTTGGTGTTCTTACAAAAAAATGTGTATTGTTGCAATGAGATAATACATGGTACAAACATGAAAACCGTGTCTTTTGAGCAACATTTTCACATTAAAATGCGTTTTTTTGTTAGAACATAATATTTGGTTACCTGGCTCCTAATGTAAAAAAAAAAAATTATATTTTAAAAACTAAATACATTATTATAATAATATCTTTTCAAAATATTATTAGTATTTGAATATTAGTATTCAGAATACTAATAATATATAGCCTTTAGCATAACAGCTCATATTCTGAAACTTTTCATTAAACGTCACACAAAGTAGTTCAAGGACATCTTATTGCACCACTTCAGGCTGCTGGTTGTACAATACCTTGCAAGCTTGCAATAAATACAATAACTTCACATTTAACCATGAACACAGTGTTTTCTTTGTGTGCATTGTCTTCCCACACACAGAATAAAGCCAAAGCCCTCCTCAGTGGCTGATTCTCAGTCACTTACTCAGACCGGAGGGCCTGCTGTGACATCCTGTTTTGGGTTCACGAGACAAGCTTTAAGCATATGGTCGTATTTTGAGCTGGGTCTCTGTCCCTCTGTCTGCACTGGAAGTAAACAGATAACAGCTGGCAGGGAGCTACTCGAGTCTGACTGCTACACAGCCGACGTGGTTTACATCAGTCTGGTGCTGAGCAAGCAAAGTTTTCGTGGGGGGGAAGTCGAGTCGGGTGTACCTGTTTATGACTCAGTGTGCTTGCAAGTAGAAAAAAATGGTCTGGTCGTTTGAAAAGAGGATGATAAACTAGCGGGAGACTGAGCTTTGAAGCCGCAGATGCTTTTTTTGTTGTTTTTCTCTCTCACAGGCTTTGACTCTGCAATTTTGTTCACCAAAAAAGTTTTCACCCACTTCTAGTTTGTTCCAGTGAGATTTTTGCGCAATCATTTTAGTACATTTTCTTTACAGCAGTTTGAAACATGTGCAAACTTTTTTCCTGTAAAATCTGAGTTTCTTTAAAATAAGTCCCCAAATATCAAAGGGCTCAGATCGAATCCAGATTTTTTGTGTGTGTCTGAGGGACTTCCTGTTGCGATGACATTTGTAGCTTTGATTTTTTTTTCCCCTTTGTGCCTTGAGAACCAATAATGTGTGTCGGAGTTTGCATGGGTTGTGAAGTGTGTCAAATCTGGCCTAGTTCTTCTGCATCAGCAGCTGCAGCAGACTGCCCATGTGAGAGAGGAGCTCGGTTCATGATTTAGGGACTCAAACATGAAACATCCAGGAAGAACTATTCATTAGTGAGTGCAGATTTAATGAAAGATGTTCTCAATACATGTAAAATGTACACCTAAATGAGACAGTCTGGGTTGCAGCAGGAGTGGTTTTGTGCACTTATGAGTCAAAATCTCTAAATCAAGCTTTGGGGAAAAAAAAGATTAATCAGCATAGTAACTTAGTCATAGCTAGAGATTGACAAGAGGAAACAATGTATTCCCTTTACAGAGAAAGGCTGCCTGAATAAATTTATCTCAAAATAAATAAAAAAAATACTCTTAAAAGTTGCTAGGTCAGATGAATCCATGTTTTTGACTTACTCTTGGTCAAAAATAGGCAATTTAATCTTTTGGTAACATGATGTTGCTTCAAAAATGCAGAGTACAAGTGGTTGACTAAACTGCCTGGAGTCCAGGTGTAATCCCATTGAAAATGCTCTCCTCAGATAAAAAAGTAGAAATAAGTGGATTTAAAAAAAAATAAATGTCACAACCTGTGGCAGCAAATTCTGAATAACAGCTGAAGCACTGAAACTGAAGAGTTTGAGTTAATCCAGATATAGTTTTTAAACTGAAATGGGGTGTTTTTTACGATCTAAGATAAAATCTTTAAGATGAAGATGACAGAAATGATCAAAATATATTAGCTAAATCTGCTATTCGATTTTGGTTTAAGTAGTGGTTCATATCCAGGAATGCAGTGAAAATATCCACTGTACTGTAGCGGGTTTTTGTCCTGACAAACAAAGACATTCAAAAGGCTGTTTTTAACTTTCAGTAACATGCCTAAGAGCTCAGGATGTCTAGTTCTCCTCTAAATTGTCAAAGCTTCAAATTTTGAGAAGCCGCTGGGTAACTTCTGTAACAAGACTCTCTCTTGAACTGAAGGTATCTACAGTGAGTCATAAATCAGAGTCCTTTTCATTCCCCTCTCTGATGCATGACCCCTGCTTCCAGGGGTGTCAGGGAGAAGAGAAGAGTCTGTGCCTCGTGGGAAACCTGAGCAGTCTCCTCAAATAACAGAGTGACGTCAGAAAGGACCGCCTGAAGGCCTTCGACCCACCTGAAACATAATTGAAGGGGAGAAAGACGCTTTATGTGTTTTAGTGAGAAAAAAAACATTTGTTGACCTTCACTATTGTAAAAGAACAACATCTTCCCTCTGAAAAGGATATTGACTTCCTTTTACTTTGTTTTCATTTCCTGTTACTTGATCTGGGTGTTGTTTAGTTAAGATTCTTTCAACTTCTGCTCAGCTTTAAAAGTAAATCCCATACGCAGAGAATCAGCAAAACAGGAAAAACACAAATGAGAAGGTGCAATTTTAAGTTTAGGAAAAAATTAATATCTTTGACATACCAGAATGTTTTGGTATTTGTTCCACTAATAAGTAAAAAAGGATTCTGAACCGCCACCTAAAAATGGTTTGTCACCTGATCACAAACTCAAGCATCATTTTAACTCTGGACATCATAGACTAATGCTTGTGACAGCAGAGAGGAAACTTTAACATCACACACCTAAAAATTCAACAAAAGATTCCTGTGATTGAAACATTACAAAGCAAGCATTTTTAAAAATGTTACTAAGAGCGCAGTTAGTGTGTAGTCAGTGATAAGATAATATTTACTATGAGCAAATTCATAGTAAATCTAAATTTACTATGAATTTGACAGGAACCTGAAAATCTTAGAAGCTGTTGGTCTCTGCCACAGCCTGAATGCCTGGTTGTTTCTCTCTCTGTTTCAATCTGATTGTGACCAGCAAAAAAAATATCTAATTTGCTGGATAAACTGGATGTACTTAACAGTAGGAGTACAGAATCAAAACAAACGAACCTGGATGGAGCTTAAAATTTAGACATAAAAGAAATAATGAGAAATTTGTAGCTGGAGGCAAAACTATAACTCAAAGTACTTAATACTGGGATACATTTATACAAAAATGTACTCCATTTACTAATCAGGTGATTTATGAACATAATTTGTTGCACTGAGTTCTATTTAAGGGTATTAAAGTAAACAGGGCCAATTAAAATGAACACACATTTTGCAATTTTCTAAAAAAAACAAAAACAAAAACAAAACAAACCTCAGAGCCATGTTTTGTTGCAGTCATGGCCAACGTCTGGCTGTTGGAGTTGTTTGCAAATCATTTTGAGAGTAGGTGGCCATAAAGCCAAGAAGCAAACAGATTTAGAATAAAACCATGAAGATAAATTAAAGAAACAAGATGAGTCAAATTATAACTTTCACCAGTTGGACGATGATGTTAGTGAACAGGGTGGCAAGGATGAGCAACGATCAGAGCTAAATATGTTCTAGCCAGTAATTATGGCTGTAGGAAAAAATAAAAACAAAGATTTGATTTGAAGTTCAAAATTGTTTTCTCACATCTCCAGAGAGGTATTTATTTATTTTCAGCAGTGAATGTTATGAAAGATAAGCTATTCAGAAATTCAAGGTGACTCACACTAAAACACCATTTAGAAGCTGTGGCAGAAAGCTTTGTCTACCATCTTCAACCAATAAATACATAGTTATGTGAAAAACTTATAAACCCCTATGAGAGTCTGATTGTTTACCAACATATCTGAATGTATGGATATATAACATATTGAGAAATTCTATAAACACATGGAAAACAATAAAAACAGAAGAAAATATCTGCTTAAAAAAAATCAAGTTTGGTGTTCCTGAAGAAGTCTGAGTGAAATTAAAAAACTGTCTTAGTGCTTCAGAAAAAAGACTGCAGCAGCACATGAGTCTCGTAAGGGATTAGAAGTCCAAAAGAAAACTTGAAATAAGCCATTTCACTGAACAGAAAATAGTCTAAAAGCAGAGAACATTCAAAACTATATTCAACATACCCAGGTCTGCCTGTCCAAATAAATTTACACTGAAAACAGACCACAAGACACCAATAAAACCTCTTATATGTCATCACACAGGCTCTGAAACTGTTGAGATGTAAACACATTCCTCTAAAATCAGATGAGGCCACACACGTTTTATGGGAGGTGGGCTCTCTAATAGAAACATAAAGTCCAGATTAAAGTTTTCCAAAGAGACTAAGGAAAAAGATCAGGACTTCTGAAAAGATTCTTAAAATCAATCATTTGGACATATTAATAACCAATGTTTTTGGCATAAACCAAATAAAGGATTCCAGGAAAAGAAACTCATACAAATTTTGAAGCATAGAGCTTAAAGTATCATAATTTGAGGATTCACTGCTGCACAAGTACTTGGCCAGTCCTCCATCGTATGATCCACCACGAACTCTGCTGTGAGAGTGCAAAGTATGAACATGTTGGTCTAATAAGTGAAACAGTTTTCTTGTAATTTTCATCCACTTATTTAGCTTTTACAGGTGTAAAAGTATACATCGATATATGAACCTTTCTTAAAAAAACTAAACTGAACATTTACCAGAGTGTCTAATTTTCTAATATACCTTCAATCACTATGTTTGCACTTTTGAAATCTAATTGAGTATCATCTATCTCTATGACACCATGCAGTGTGTTCTTTTCTGAGCCAACCTTTAAGGCCACAGTGTGGTGAGAAAACAGCCTAATCACTCAGTCAAATCTATTCCTGGTCATGTGGGAAGATGGGAACATCAGGTCGACAGCTGGCCCTCACTCCTCGTCTGCATTTATAATAAAACTCTTGCTCTCTTTGATATTTGATTCCCATGAGAACTCTGTTAATGATCTCAACTCCATCAGGGAGTCTTTATAGGCAACTTCATCAAATCCTCTTTCACTCTTAGCTGTTGTTTGTCCTCCAAAAGCATCTCCTGAGACTGCATGTTTCACAACTTGACCCGGCTATGGCCAGTGACAGGCTCTTCTCCTTTTAGGAGGCAGTTCTGGCTTTTTTCCAAAGCTGGTTAAATTTGTCCGGGAAAATTTATTCACTTCAGAAGGAAAGGAGAAAAAAAAAAGAATTGGACTAAGCTTCAAACAGCTTCCCTCAGCTGCCTCCAGTTTTACCTTGTGGATGTCTTAAGGGATATTCAGCCAGCTTTAAAGGTTTCCTTCCAGCTAAAATCAGAGACGGTAGAATTTCACTGTTTGAAAATGCTGCAGTTTATACAAAGTGCAAGCAGGCAGTATCAACACATTTCTCTTTTAGAGGTCAGTCCTGCAACTTTTTCATCATTATGGAAAATGTAAATTCAACTTTGCTGTAACATGTTGCAACATAATTTCCTGGTTTTCATTGTTAACATTTTAAATATTTTATAGATGATGTGAATAACATTTAACTAATTTTCTAAATATTGTAGATCAAAGTCAATTTGGATGAACTTGGATCTAAAACATTAAGAGTTGCAAAGTTAAGATTTTTTTCTTTTTTTCTGATTTGTATTGCAATGTAATTATATGTTGTCAGTGTGATTATGTTATACAGAGTAAACAGAACTTCAATGCAAATATGTATGCATTTTGCATCCTCTGCCAGAGGAAGTGTACAGAAAGAGAGCTGTTGAAACCCAGAACAGATCGATGCAATGTATTAATCACACCTTGTTGTTTTCTGCTTCCTATGAAGAAGAAATACTGCCAAAACTTTAACATCCCTCACTAAATACATCCCATAGTCCCACGTGTGCCATAGGCTGTTCTCCCTGCAGGAACTGGGGAGTTTTTTCTAAGGTGTTTTACAGCTTTGGTGTGATATAAGCACAAAATCAAAACTTGTTCAACTCCTGAGAGAGTAAAGAAAAAAAATCCTGGTTTTTGGCTTTGGGATGGGAGTACATACATTTTTATTATAAAAACATTGACCTACTTTGTATGATCCAATCCTGGTAAAAGTTACAGGAGGGATGTTCCTGGGATCCATAACACCTGGAGTCTAAATGAATACTCCAATCACTGATTTGCTGCAGTTTGTTCTCACATTTGTAGCTGCAGATATTATTTCGACAGCTGTTGTAAATAAAGCAGAATAAACACAGTGGAGAGAAACATGAATGTCAGATGAAACAGTCATAATGACAAATCAGTTTTAAAGCCATCAATGTTCTTGTAAAAACAAGAATTGAAAGTTTTACATTAGGAAATAGTCATAGAGAGCTTATAAGCAGAACAATAGTTCCCTTTTAATGTAACATTGCTTTATGTCCCTGATATGTCACACTTGAAATAAATAACATACAAAGATGCAGAAGCAGCTATAGCAGCAGTTGGTCCATCATCTGCTGGCTGCAGATGCAGAGCGCCCGTTTGCTCAGACTTCAACCATCATCAAAGCAGACCAAAGCACTTGACCTCGCCCTGGTCTTCACCACAGCTCTGGGTTTGCTATTCCCAATTTAACCCCAGTCTGGTTGCCAGGGCAGAGGAAGGCCCCTCAGCGTGGCGCCATGCTGGGCAGGACCTCCCCAGAGGATTCCACTTTTGACAACCCTCCAAAACCACGGGAGATCCACACCTGATGTACCGTCCTCTGAAGGGATTTAATTGCAGGATCCTTTTCAAGAAAGCAGATGTCAGTCATAACCAAATTTGGAAGATTTTTTTTTCTCTCAGTTCTTCTAATCTCTTGTCTGTAATTGATGGTTGCAGTTTATTTTATTATTATTTTATGAAAATAATCCTTACCGAAAATAATATTAAATATCTACAATTCCTCTTTAATTGACATGTAGAGAAGTTAACATTTCATATGTTTATTTTTTAGTCATTGTAATAGTAGGAAAATGAAATAAATGAAAATATACCAATAAAGTCAAATAAAATTATTTTTATTTTTTATTATTTATCTAAATTACTATTTAGCAATTTAGAAAATAAAAGCAATTTTTATTTGAATCTTGATAAAAAAAATGTTAGCGACTTTTTAAGGTCCCAAAAGGTTTAAAGTCCCAAAGGCTGATTAGTGCAGTACTGCAGTTTGGAAAACAAATTTGTCATGTTATACGTTGATCTACTGAGGTATGAACATGTATAAGTCCGTTAATTACATTCTTTGGCTCACTGCCAGGATCTTTCATGACTTATCAACATTTTTGAGCTCAGGAATGTAGCCCTTTGAAGCAAATCTAGCAGATTATCTGACTTGCATACCAATGGTGCCATTAATTGAAACAGATAGAAATATTAAATCTGTTTCTGACTTTTGTGCATCTTTTTAATCATTCGCCTGTGATTTGACTCTGAAAGAACATAATAACTAACAAAACACATAGTTCCATCTTAAAACATCAGCTCATCTGATGTGTTAAACAATAGTAGGAGATAAATTGACCAAAACTATCATTTTGTTTCCTTCTATGACACTTTGTGCTTTTCTTCTGGGTCTCTTTTGTCTTTTTTGGAGCTGTGTTGTAGTGCAGGTATGAGAGATTCAGGTGTCTAATCACTCACTCAGGTCTAAAAAGGCTCTTACAGCACAGTTATTCACTCCATAGAAGGAAGCGTTCATGATCACTACAGGTGCTGAGTGAAAGGATTATCCCAGTTGTGATGTTTTATTCGGCACCAATGCTGCCCACAGCATTGGTGAAAATTGCAGAGATGAAAAAAAGATTTAAAAGCTTTTGAAGAAAACTGAGCTTTAAGCTTCCCAGTTCCTTTCAGCAGTATTTGTCCTTGACATTTTTCACATTTTGTCATGTTACACACCCATATTTCAATGTGTTTCATTGTGATTTTGCATGAGAGAACAAACAGAGTAATGTTGTAAAATTTGTGAAGTCTTCAAAAGTGATCAAATTAGTAAAGAGTACAAGTGAGTGAGAAGATCTCAGAGGTCTGTAAAGTCAATTCTTCCCCATTCAGCCTCATCCAGATTAGTGTCCATTTCCAGATATGCTGCAGTTCTTCTCGGATTTTTAGAATGACCTTAGTAGCCCATAAGTATTAATGAATTGTGTCAGAAGAGTTGACACAGTGTCGGCTGTACAGGGCAACTGGAGCTCCCCATGACCCGGTAAGGAGAACTTTGTAGAGACAATTGTTGATTTGACATTTTATGTAGCAGTGGGATCCTTAAGCCAATTAAATGTCATAGGAAGCAGACAGGTTCTGTCATTCGTGAAAGACTTTTACTTACTTTGTATTTTTACTTTAAATGTAATCTGTCTGTCAGGATTCTGTTCCTGAAACAACCATGAAAACCTATATTATGGTGGTTTTAAATTGCTTAAGTGGCAAAAGTTAAGAAAAATGGGGCCAGAGCAGAAAAAATTGCAATGCTCTTCTTATAATTCCAACATGATGATGATGGTTGCTTTTGACTGACTGCATGGTTGTTGTTGTTTTTTTTGTTTCTGTGAATACAGTCTTTGTAAATGCCAAATACTAACAGCTTAGTCCCACAATAGCTTTACCTCCTGACAGCCTCCATCAAGTGCCTTATCAAGGTCCTCCTTCCCTCCTCTGCAGCCAGACAGGCTGTGACACCACAGACTAACATGTCAGAAATAGAGACGGACAGGAAGAAAAAAGGGACTCAAAGAAGACACTTGGAGTGGGGGGAATTTTTTAGAGATCTGACTAGCAGATGGAGGGAAGGAGAGGAATTTAATGATTTCCTGATGAAAGGCTGGATGGGGGGTTTTGTGGCTCTTTAAGGAGAAGAAGAGCAGTTTGTAAGGATACTTGTATGGGTTTGTATAGCTGTGACTCAGTGTCTCTAAACTTGCACTGAGGTACCACGACAAGAAACAGAAGCAGTGAAATTTCCAGTTGTGCATCGATGTGTGATTTCTGACTTGTTCATTCCAATAAGAGTCACGTTTCCCCTCAGGCTCAATTTCCTGGGCAAGGAAGCATGCATGACCAGTTTGCCATCTGCACTAAGGCAGCCTCTGATGTGGTGGAAAAACTGGAATTTATTTTTTGTAAATTGTTTTTTAATGAGGGGATTTAATTTAATAATATTTTTCAAAGCTCAATTTAAAACTATATATAGTAAGAAAAAGGTTATTGTACATGCAGGTAAAGCTGCAGCTGAATGCCATAGCATAGTATCAGATATGGACACACACATTTCTCTCCAGAATAATCTGACTGCATAACATTATAAGTATGTGATAAGTGTAAAGCAGCAATTTGTTTAAAGAACTGTCACATGCAACCATGTGAAAAAAAATGTTACCAAGGCATCGACCAATCGCTGCGACTACGAATACTGCCCTGAAACTTTAGATGAAAATCATCAAAATAAATTGTAGACTATGTTTCTGAACTCCTTGATGTGAAATAAAAGTTGAATCCCCCCCATCAAGATGAATAACTAACAACAGTCATATGACTCATATATATCCACTTAAAAAAATTAACATGATTGACGTGTAAATAACAAAAAAAAAAAAAAAAAAAGTGGAAGGAAACCATTTATGGGCTGATCTTCCACAGCTAGAAATTTCACTGCTTCTGTTTCTTGCCATGTTAGAGCAAGTAAAACTAAAATAGAGACAATCTAATGATAAAAAGGTGAGATAATAATAAGGTGAGAAGCTCAGTCATCTGGGAGGGACTCAGAGTAGAGCTGCTGCTCCTTCACGTCGAGAGGGGCCAGTTGAGGTGGCTCGGGCATCTAGTCAGGATGCCTCCTGGACGCCTCCCTGGTGAGGTGTTCCAGGCACGTCCCACCAGGAGGAGGCCCTGGGGAAGACCCAGGACGGACTGGAGGGACTATGTCTCTCGGCTGGCCTGGGAACGCCTTGGGATTCCTCCAGAGGAGCTGGAAGAAGTGGCTGGGGAGAGGGAAGCCTGGGCCTCCCTTCTGAAGCTGCTACCCCCACGACCCGACCCCGGATAGGCGGAAGAAGATGGATGGATGGATGGATGTTTGTTTGTTATTTTAACATTGTTTGAAGGGTGTTTTATGTTATTTTTTATTGGTGGTATGATTCATTTAATGCTTAACATTGTCCACATTTGGAATAACACTTTTTGATACTTTTCCAACCAGACAACAAATAATGTACAGGTATCAAAGTTATCAGTAAAGAGAAGAATTTTTATTTGAGTGACAGAAAAATCCTGCTTTTCTATATAGATTTGTCTGAATTCCCACCCTTTTTATCAGTTAGTTCTCATACTTTCTGTGCATGCGTTTGTTTCTGTGTGTGTAGGGAGGAGGTGTG
The DNA here is from genome assembly GCF_019740435.1 of Gambusia affinis. Lineage (NCBI taxonomy): Eukaryota > Metazoa > Chordata > Actinopteri > Cyprinodontiformes > Poeciliidae > Gambusia > Gambusia affinis. Next base: position 26,747,907 of record NC_057872.1, read on the forward strand.
TGTTTGGGCTTCGAGGTTTTATCAGCAGGTTGGGAGCAAAGCCAAAGAACAACAACCCTAAGCAGCTGAAGAAACAGTAACCTGAGCCTTTCAGATTTGGGGGAAGATGGAAGAATTACACTGGATCCCAGCACCAAAAACAAGTAACTATGTCAAAGCTTTACGTGAACCAGCACAGCAACACGATGACCTGAAACTCCCTGATTTGCCCTCATGTTGATAAAGAAATCTGTCTCTGGTGAGAATCAGGGTTCATATTTGCCAGTCTCAAGATTCCTGGTTGCAGAGCTGCAAGTGGAGATCAGATTTCACATCCTACAGATAGCCGACAGGTCACCACTGTGTCTGTGTGTTTTAGTTATTTTCTGTGGATTGTGGTGTGACCACAGGGGTAGATTTGGAGGGATTAACCCTCTGCTGGGAAAAAGGAGCAAGTTTTCTTTTAAATTCTCTGATTGAGCCGGTAGATCACAATAATGAAACATAATGTGTGAACTTCATGTGACATGGTGGATGGAAAATACACCTCTCCTCCCAACCCATTTCTTCTGGAAAACATTGCAAGACTTTAAAAGCTACTTTAAAAATCTAAATCAGTGACAAGCGGTCTGTGTGCTGCCACTAGAATAATATTGTTTCTTTGTCGTCCTCACATTATCACCTAGGCGATTATTGTGTGTTGCAGGTTGAAAGACAGGGGTCATGGTTATCCAGGAGAGGGTTAGTCCCACTTCAGAAGTCACATTGTCTACTTCTTATCTCTGCAGCTCAGATAAATGCTGCAAACTGATTTTCTTCCATTTTATTTGTTTGATCTCCTGCTTTCAGAAGATAAAACTATCAGTTTAAAGCTATCTTTAAGTCTGGATTTTTTCTGAAGCATTTATGTGAACATACTTTTGTGATTTTAGAGTTATTGCTGTAATTAGAAGAACATTGAAAGTGTTGTATCATGTATTTTCCATTTTGTAGCCCAATCAAGTAGCTATGCTACCTTCAGTTGTTGCAAAAATGTTGTACATAAATATGGTGGTGCAATTTGATGACTTGAAATTGGACCTCCGTCTCTTTAAGAAGCTCCTGCTCCTTCCAACACTTCTGCACTTTATCACAACAATACTTCTCATTATGCTGTTTGCAACTGTAGATAGGAGCAAATGCAAAGTATTTTGTATGTTTAGCTCAGCAGACATACAAAATTCAGGAACATCTGAAGTTCCATCAGGTGTTTGTTAATCGCTGCTGCCACTAGTCTGGTGGGACTGATTGGGGGAGGTGTAGGAAGAGGTGCTCAGGTTTGCAGAAAATGATTTAAAAAATTGAGCCGCAGTTGTGTATTCAAATATATCATGTTAATGTCAGTTAGAAAAGCAATATTTGTCCCAATAACCACTCAGTACAACTAGGGTATGCTGTAGACATCTCTGGTCAAACCTAAAGAAGATTTCTGGCACATTTTGGCTCCCTTAGTACCAATAGTGCCTACCCAAGCTTTGTTGCTGATCCTTTCCACTCTTTTAACACAACATTGTACCCATCTACTTCCTGCTGCATGCTGTCAAAAAGCACAAATTATCTCAAACTAGTTTCTTGAAGATGTTAATTAGTGGTCTCCAGATTCACCAGATCCTTATCTAATACAACAACTAAGAAGTGGTGAAACTATATAATGCCATCATTTAAATATGGATCAAAATCTCTGAGAAACATTTCTAATGCCTTGTTGAACAACAAATTTTGACAGTTCTAAAGGGGTCCAGCCCCCTACTAACAAGATGTGCCTAATAAAGTTATTATAATTCATTTAGATGTGAAAGACATTAATCAATCCATTTGTATACATTTATACAAACAATAAACAACTTAAGGAACTTGCTTTCAAGTAGATTACTAACTACCTGCAACATTTTATTCTTTGGAATAACCCATTGGTTGTTCAGAATATCAAAATAATGTCTAATCAGAGAAATGGCCAAAAGGTTTAATATTGAAATATGAAAGTTTTACTGAGATTTAAAACCAAAATAATGCTGAAATGGAATTGTCTGCTTTCTCTTTTACACTGTGTTGATTATTTTGTATAATGCTCATAAAACTTTTAATTTTCCCTTTGGTATGCAACAAGCAAGACATGTTTCACCATCCTTATATGCTTTTAGACTACACAGTGAATACACTGAGTGTTTGTGGGCTTTTCCCCAGACAGGTTTCCTCCCTCTCGCCTGGAACAGGTGGGAAAGTTGCAGGTAGGTCACTATAATGAATCTCCCAACATTGTTTTTGTGAAAAGATCTTTGCTGCTGCAAGTTCTCTTCCAGATTCAACCGGTGCTCCAGTCTGTGAGTCACCATGTCTGTTGAGACGCCCACCACAACGATGTCACACCTGAGTGAAGCCAGACATGCCTGTGGGGCTCAGTGATGGAAGCAGCTTTGATTTTTACAGACATTTCCATAATTCTACCTATAAATCATCTCTCCGACTAACTTCTGGTCTCAAAATTTTAGAGACAAAACAAGTCTGAGGACAGAAAAAACAAGAATTGTTTGGATTTCTCACCTCATTAAATGCTTGACAAAAGTGCCGTTTGTGAGATTAAGAAAGCTCTATATACTGTTCCTGTGAAAAGGAAACAGTCTGTGCACAGAGAACAGAAAGTAACAAAATAGTGGAAAAAAAACTCTTTGGAGAAAAATTTGGGCTGTAACATATCTTTCTGACAGGACTGTAAAACTTAGATTTAAAAACTTGGCATGTCTACTGTATTTGTGTGCAACTAAATAGAATTTTTATGTCAGCTGTTGGATCTCAGTTTTTCATCCATCCATATACTATCTGCAAAGAAACAAAGTTAAAACTTATTCTGAACTCTGTTATCCTCAAGTAAATTTAATATTAGGCTGTAAATAAAAAAAAATGCTTTGATTTGAAAGCAGCCTCTCTTTTCTTACAGTTATTCTCCTGCCACTTCCTAATGTAGTGTACATTTCTAAAGCTATTTGGGAATTTTCTTTCATACAGAAATTTGACCTCGGCTTCCAGTTTTTAATGCAAAGGCTATGAATCTTTCCCTCCCTTTGCTGCTACAAAAGCTTAAACTATTTTAGGAAGAGAGTCTGTAAATTTAACGGTGTATTTGTTAAAATTTCTGACCCTTCTTCCAGAAAAGCATTTTGGAACATCAGACACTTTCGTTGGAAGTGACGGTTGCTGCTCTAGCTCATCCCAAAAGTGCTCAGTCAGGTTGAAGTCAGGACTCTGATCAGTCGAGGTCTTCTCTACCATGTCATTATGGAATTACTCTGTGCACTGATTCACTATTATGTTATAACAGGGACAGTTTGTTCATTGCAACTTAGGTGTTGAGGCCAACCCATGAAAATTAGTCCCACACACTCTAACTCTTCTTTACCTCAAAGTTTACACTTTGCATCACATCTTAAGGCTTGGATGCAGCTGTTTAGACACTGAAACCCTTTCCAAAATGCTTTCTATGCACAGATCTGGAGCTAATCTGGAGCCCATGTGGGGTCTGAGGGCTGTAGCATCACACATCAAAACCCCAAAACGAACAATTATGGAAATTATTTTTCACAAATCAAATTAAATCAAAGCAAATACATCCTGCAAAATTCCTCCTTGTATCATTTGTTTAGGTTAGATGGATCACCTTGTCAGCGACAAGGCCTGTTTTTATTAATGAACTATGAAATAACTTAACAATTCATTATCCAGCAGCATAAATGATTTTAGTTAATGCGTTGCCCATGTACCACAGTTGCTTTGATCAAGTCAACTCTACCCTTCAAGTGGTGTTGTTCTTTCAAACAGTAGTTCCAGAGGCAGCAGGTGTGCTGAACTATAGAACTCACTTTCCACATGAATAAGATGTGACTCACTAGTGGGGAATCCAAGAAGAAAACAGGGCAGGAAAAAAAACCCAAAACAAAGACCAGACAGAGAGCTCTATGGACAATAACAACCAAAGGAGTCCAGGTTTGGTAATTAGTAAAATGAAACCCAGTGTTCAGCCAGTGGAAAAACGGATCAACTCAGATGAGAAACTTGCAACATTGAAAAACAGAAGCAAAAGTACAAGCAAATTTAATAAAACCTAAACCTGATCTGTATTTTTATTTTTATTTCATTTTTTAATTGTTTTTTTTTTCAGTTTTATTCATTTTCACAATCTCCAAAACCCTTAGGAAACTGAGTGGTATGGAGCTGCTCTTGTTATTGCTCTTTTGTTCTCTTTGCACTACAGTTAAACTTTGATTTTCCTTCCTCCATATCAAGCATACATTTTTGTTGACATTTTACACAAGTTCAACTTTCCATTCAACCAATAAACAGTCAAACACATGCATTTCATCTAAATTTCAAATTAGATGCAACAGATTCCATAAATATCTTTGTTATTCAAATGAATCTAAAGTAGATAAAATAGTTCAGTTGCTGTCTTGGATGCTTCTGGAAAAGACTAATGAAGAAGATATTTCATGTTTTAATTTTTTTCTGTGTTGAACTTTTAAGATATTTTTAGTTTACTCATAAATCTCGAGTGTGAAGTGTTCTCAAATCTTACAGAATGTGCATTTTGGTTTAATTGTTTGTGTGCTAAGAAAAAAGATCAACTTTTTTGAAAAGATGCTTCTTGTTGTAGATCTTCCGTAGATGCTTTTTTCCTGAAGGAAAAATCTTTGTCTCACTTCTGACTCGTCCATGTTCTGCAAACTTCTTTTCTGTTTTATGTCATATAACTGAAATATGTAGTTCAACACAAAATGTGGGGTAATTGATTCTCCTCTAACCTTATTATATAAGTACTTAATCAAAAAGAAGAAGTTCCAAATGCAGAACATGTTGCTTAGCTGAAAGCAGGGAAAGATCTGTTGTGATTCAAAGTGGGACTGACAACTGTAGGGAAGTGTGGACAGAGCTACTGCGGCTCAGTGAGTCTCACAGAATCCATGATGACAGCTTCAAATCTTACTGACGCTGGAAATGGCTAAAAAAAGACCAGCCTGGGCTTCTGGTGCATTTGCTCAAATTATTTGTCTTTTATTTTAAAAGGTGAGATATCAAATTCAAATGGAAATCTGAAGTCCCAAATAGGGAAAAGCAAGCTGTGTTTTATCTGAATCAACACCTTACAGTGAGAAAGGAAATGGGGGTTAATAAAACAGGAAATACAATAGAAGGAAACAGGAAATGAGGGAAGCTATTTCTGACACACAATACGATCAGTTTCCAAAAAAAAAAAAAAAAAAGATACTTAGATACCTAAGGGAAATTAAGTAAAATGGTTTGTATAAAAGGTTTACAATAAAACATACGTTTCTAAGGGTAGTGGAGGAAAACACAGCGAAAACAGAGAAGAGTTGATCAAGGTTTTCTCATTCCGACGTGAATAGCGACCCCTGCTGGTCAATGGTAGCAACTTTTCAACTTTGGAGTCCTATTTTTTAAATATTTGAGATATGAAAAATAACAGAAAAAAAAGTAATTAGTAGAACTATTTAAAATCTAATTAAAAAGTTAAACTGGGAAAAGAGCTGCAGAGCTGCTGTAAAGTTTACAGGCATTTGTATTTAGATATATTTGAGTTGTACTTTATAGACGCAACAGATGGGATGTAAGATATTTAAAATGCTCAAACATACAGCTGTCAGAGGCTAAATTTCAAAGGTTTTATGTCAAGGCTATGATAGGCCCACTATATGTTTGCAACATGTTGCAAAATTTCTTTATATGTGCAAAGTTGATGAGACTTAATTGTGAATCTTCTACTTAACATTTAGGCACCACTTCACATTAGTCACAAAATATCCAAGTAAATTTTGCACTGTTGTTGTGTTTTAGAGATCTTTTTAAATGAGACTGCAAAATGTTCAGGGTAAACAGTCTTTATTTTGTCATATCAGAACCAAAAACAAAATAAACATACAAGTCAAGACCCAAAAGACACCAAAATAACAACATCAGCCAATTTCCCCTGTCATGAACAAAAAAGATTCACACATTGCACATTTCAGTCTCAGTCAAAGATTAGAAAATTCAAGTCATGGTTTCAGATTTTATGACCAAACACATTTTAGTCTTTCATTTCACATCACAAAGGAAGAATTTCTTAGTAAGTGCTTGCCCATGCAAAGGGTCTTACCATAATTAAAGACCTTTGAGCTGTAATTCTCTCTGAATAGGTTAAGTGATCAGATCCTCAGCTAATCCAGCTATCGCTGCCTTTAATCTTTTAATCCAGTTTTCCCCTAAACTACAGATTAGGTTAGATTTGTTGAAAGGTAGGTAAGCCCCTTTTGTCTTGTTTGAAGAAACACTGTGGTGGAAAATTTGACCACACAAACTCCATTTTAAAGTTTTCAAGGGTTACTGAAAACAGCAATAAACCTGTTTACTTCACATCATGGAGGGGTGCAAGCATCACTTTACAGAGATAAGGAGATAGGAATGCACAGTTCACCTGCCCTATTACTGAGGCACAAATTCATTTGTTGCAGCATTAACATTTAGGCTTTCTTAAATAAGTAGACTCTAAACATTTATTCTGCAACATTTACTTCTACAGTTCAATGTGTGCTGAACTGTAGAAGTAATCCAATGTTTAATATTTAGTCCAGGATCAATGTTTATACACACCACATCCCACCTTTTATGGTTGATTGATTGAAAACAAGTTTTAATGTCTTTTTACCTTTAAGACCTGAAAACAATCGAATGAGATTATAATGAAATAAAGTTAAACTAAATATGATTTGCTGCAACATTTTGTAAGAATGTTAGAAGACATCTTTGTAGCGATCAGTTGGTCTTATTCACCATGCCCTTGGTTTTCAGCTCTGCCAGCTTGCTGGTAACAAAGTTCCACTTAAAGGAGGCGTCTTCGCTGCTCCCTCCCAGCGTCACATATTTAGAGAAGCTGTTGTTGCTGCTGCTGCTTCCTGCTTCCGTCTCCTCAGTCGGGCCAACCTGCTGCTCCTCCCCTGCAGCCTGAGTCACTCCTTCCTCACCTGACTCTGCCACGCCCTCATTTGCAGCTGCAGCAGCAGCAGCAGCTTCAGCCTGCTTCTTTGCAGCAAAGTTGGTTGCAAAAGTATCCCAGAATCCACTGCGCCTGGTCGGTCGAGGAGGCTCTTCAGGTTTTACTGCGAGAGGGCTGAAAGTTCAGGAATGTCATGGGTGTTATTGACCGTGTGCTTCAATAATGTATCAAATCCAATTTAGGCTAAAAAAAAAAAAAGGGGGTGGATATAATCAAAATTGTTCAGCTTGATGAGAAATGCTTAATCTTGAAATAGACAAACTGAACTAGATATTGTTGGGATAAAGATGATGAAGTTCTCTTGAGATTTTCTTTCAATGATAAAATCACTTTATTAACTCTTCATTTTAGGACCTCAGAGAAACATTTCATATAAAAGGTATTACAGACTTTATATTAATACAGTAAACCAGTCATACAAAAACACCTCTGATTTTGACACAAATAAGCTGGAACATAAATACGCTCTGGACTCACTGGTCAGCGACAGGCGGGCACTCGGTCTCCTCCAGAAGCTGGTGCTCATCCTCTTTGTTGAAAAGAGACGAAAACCTGTTCCAGCTTTTAGCCCCTGCCCCCTGCATCTGAAAAAGCAGAGATGCAAAGGTCAAAGTTCATGTGATAGGATAGGATATATTTCAGATTTTCTATAAAACAAAGACCCCATTGCTTAGAAACTCAAAGGAGGAGTTTTAATTGTATTCCCCATCAAGACAGGTATTGCACCGACTTGTCCTTGTATGTTGACATTTATCAGTGCTCAGGTCGGTTGATAACATACCTTTCTGGCCAGCTGAGAGACAGCGTTGGGTCCTTCATCCTCCTGTATTGGACTCATGTCATGTTCTATCTCTGTGACCTGCAACAGCATTGAACAAAATGAATGTACTTCACCTTTCCACCATCCAATGTTCAATTAATGCCGTAGACCAGAGTTTCTGAAAAGATACCGCCATCTAGAGTGGGTTCTGAATACTGCAACCTTCAGAAACTGTGGTAAACTCTTATTAGAAGAACACATTAATTGTTGCCTTCCAATACACATTGCATTGTCTGACACTGAGGATAAAGACATTGTTTTATTTTATCTATTGCTATTACCATGCAAAATAATTTAAAAGTTGTTTAAATGTGACAAAAATAAGCTCTTAAGATCCAGAGAAACCTCTATTACTTTATAAATTTTGGACTTAATCTTAATAAACAGGGGGAACTAATATTTAGTTTTGTACTTGTACCTTTTTGTCTTTCGTTTGGGTTGGTTGTTTTGTTTGCATTTCCTTCTAATTCATGCAAAGCAGTTTAAACGGCCTTGTGGCTGAAAATGTGCTTTACCTTCCCTAAACTGACTTGCTAAGCAATAGGATCTGTAAACTGTGAACTCTTTTCACACATGCAATGCATTATTTCGTCCTAACAGGAACTCTAGCAGTTCAACGAGAGCACAAGTTGAAGATGTCAGCTGATATGATCCGAGTGTGCGCTGAAGAGTTGGCTATCTGTCTCATCCCCTGTCAGTCAGGCAGTGGAAGGCCAACTAATCCGCTTGCTCAGCTCCAAACTGAGATCGAATTTCTCTGCTCTGCCACGAACTGGGTCAGCACAGCACCGTCTGTTGCAGCAGCAGCAATTGCAGCAAGAACTAAACCTGCTGCAATTGGAAATACACAAGCATTTTGTTCTTCAAAATGTAAAAACTCTGTTCTAAATAGATGATCTTGGAAAAAGTGCCAAAGATGCTTTAGAAATTTGATTGCCGTAGCTATTTTGCAAGAAGTAGTTTCCACATTAAGGGCAGCCTCAGAGTTTAGTTCCTGTAGATAAATTGATGGTTAAAAGTAAAAAATATTCATTTCCTCAGATGTTTTTACAGATAATTTTTTTTCTTGCTTAAGCTTTTAATTATCTTGTGTTTAGGTTTTTTTTCTAGTTACTAAATATAAATCATATTCAACCCCAGTAGACAAGTCAAAATGCAATGATGTTAAAAATAAAATTAGCATTTCTAAACTAATATTTTCATGTCTGAAGTCTCAGACAATATTTAACACATAAATTAGTTAAAATGCACAAGACGAAGGACAATACATGGTAACAACTTTCATCAAGTCTCTTTCATATCGAAAGAACATCATCCTGCAAGATATAGCTAACTTTGTTTCAAATATTACAAAAATAAAACAAGTGACCTGATCTTGGCATTAATCATGTGAGATTTCTCAGATTTGATCATTTATCTCCTTCTTGTGTGTAAATCCTTTACCTCCTCTGCAGTATCCTCCTCATACTCAGGATTCAGAGTCTTCATCACTTTGCCTTTATAAACCTTCCACATGGGATTCATGTTTGGACAAATTGATGCTCAGTGCTCAGAGGAAACACCTGTGACGACCTCTGTCTCTCCAGTTGCCCACCCTCCACCAAGTCTCCTCTTCCAGCTTCAGGACGTCTCAGTTGGGCCCCACCAGACCTGTTTCCATGTGGGAAAACTTTCAGCAGGCGATAAACACAGAAAACCTCTTCAAAATGAACGTTGGAGTATTTTCATACTTTTCCTTTGATCAAATTTGGTCTAATTCTTCAGGCCAAACAGGTTAGCAGCAGCTGCCGTGCCAATACGGTGTCTGCACAGATAAAACTAGTAAATCGTGTTGCTCGTGCATGAAGCCAAATAAGTGTGAATGCACATGCACTTGCATTCGTCACAGTACATTATACCTGCCTTGGTTACTTGGAAACAGGTGTGGATTTCCTCATTTATATTTTAGAGGGTCTCTTTTTGCAGAACCAGAGCTGTATTGTCTGCCAACTTTGGTAGGACGGCTCCTGCACACACAAGAGCTAATTACAGACATGGGTATGTTAGTAAAGACAACCTCAAATGTTCTTTTATCCTTTATTTCAACTTCATATGAATTCTTAACTTGTGTTCGACACAAACATACAATCCTAGTTTTGTTTTGCTAAATCTTTTTGAGTCTGAGTTGTGTTTAGGGAAATTGTGTATTTATGGAAACTCACCTTCACGCAGTGTTTCTGTTACAAGGCCACTTCCTCATCATCCTTTTCACAGATGAGATTCAGGTGTGCAGTGAGGGTTTTTTTTTTTTTTCTCACTCTGCCACCTGGCAACCTGTGATGGCAGTCTGCTGCTGTTAGATAAAGATGCATAAAGCTCTGACAAATGACTGTATATCACCAGAACTATGCAAAGTTTCGCTTTTGTGACTCAATTCACGTTTGTGTTAAACTTAAATGTTGTATTTAATCTGGTAAAACCTAATAAATTAATCCTCTTGCTGCTTTAGCAAAAGAAAGGACTGATTATAATCTTGATTGTCCATCAAAGAAATAGGATCTAACTTGTGTTGCTGTCCTGTTCCTGATAACAGATTATTAGTGCTGAATCTGTTAAGTCAAACAGATCCATCATTTGAAAATAAATACATTCAAGTGAGTAAACAACACCACTACTTCAACACATCTGTTGCTTATTTGAAGGGAAGCCAGTTTGCCTGGGCTGCTCAGGTTTCACTCAGCAAATAAAGGTCACACCCAATGATTTATCAGAGCCGACACACAGGGCAGTGCAGAGAGGGTTGGTGGATGGCCTACTTATATTTTTAGAGAACATAAAGTACCCTAAAAACACCAGCTTATAAAGTAATTGCTTACATATGGAAGTACTTGCATTTTTTAAGGTTTAAAAAAAAATAAACTAAAGTTTGCAATGTTCTGCACTTAATATGGATTTGTTAAAAATGTACCTCCTTCACAAGAAAGTTGTTCATGATGTGTCATCATCAAAGTTTATCAGCATGTTGATACTTTTATTGCCATAATTCCCACTTGTGCTTTTCATGCTATAAAAGGACAATTTCATCAATGGTTACTGTTTCAACACCTGCACAGAAAATGTTTTACATAAACAGTACAAAAACGGAGTTAACATGTCTGTTTTGGTAAATAAATGTTAAATAATTATATGTCCTATTTTTATTACACAACTCTTCTGTTTTCTAGATTAAACACTAAGAGACTCAGACAGCCACCAGATGGCTCCAGAGATTTTTGACACATTCACCTTGGATTTGGTGATGTTGAAAGAGAAAGCATTGCTTTTTATTGGGTTTTTTTGTTTGTTTGTTTTGTTTTGTTTGTTGTTGTTGTTTTTTTGGGGGAAAGGGGGGAACAGGGAGGCATAATACTCTGTTTTTATTATTAATTATTATTATTATTATTATTATTATTGTCACTGTCAAGAAAATCCAGTGTTGGACCTCAGGCCAAATATCTTTAGGGATACAAAAGCAGTATCTTTCTTAATGTTTTCTGTGAATGTTAAAATAGGTTTTTCTAATTGCATGTTTTAACTAAATATTTTCCTTTTCAGCAAGACGTGTTTCTGCAGAAGTTTCTCACAATAGATCTAATCAATAGTTCTTAACTTGGTTAAATCTTGTCTTATTTTGAAATGGAAGACTTTTGGCAAGAAACTTTGAATGACTTAAGAATGAGAATGACCTAATTCTACTTAAATCTAAACAATTACTATGCTATTTTTAAAATGATGTATTTTTGTAGATGCACTTTTTGTGTTTTCCATAGGTAGTTGGTTCTTTTACTGTAGACTTGTCATCACTGTTCTCTTTACCACCAGAGGGTGGCGACAGTAAAACACTCCTATTCTCAGTGTTACTTAAAAGATGTGGAACAGAATGTACAAAACACAGAGAACATTTTAACATACATTTGCATACCACAGTATCACATGCATGGCTCAAAATAGTCAAATATTACTAAACCTGGCATTATCTTACCCAGATTAAATGCCATAAAATCTAAGGTTTGCATTTCACTTATGAGGAAAAGTAAAGTTTTATTTTTGAAGAGGAAAATGGGAGCAAAAACAAAACATGACAAAAGTTAAACTTCAATATGTATTCGATTAATTTATTTTTACTAACCAGACCTCAAACCTTCAAAGTATTTAAGATGGACATTGAAAGAGTTGACAAATTCAATAGAGCAGCTGGAAATATGGCCAGAGGGCTAAACGAAAGGAAGAGAGTCAAACTGGTTCCTTTAGTTAAGTAACGTTCAGCAAACAACAAACGCGATGCGACATATGAAAGAATTATCACCAAAATTCATGGAAATAAGGAGAACAAGATCCGAAGTATGGAGGAATTTTTCTGCTATAATCCAAGAGCACACATTTTCAGTCCGAAAGCAGGACTTCATGGCAGAAAAATTCCTCTATACCATACCGAAGGCCATTCAAAGTATGATAAAAGGTTGTTTGAGTAACAATTTTTAATCATGTTTGTAAAATTTGCAAAAAATTAAAGAAGCTTTTTTTTGTGCACCATTAATAAACGCCAGTTTATTGTTTTTTATTCTTCATTTTTGTGCAAGAAGGAAGAAATGTTACAAAGGCATTTTTTTTTTTTTTCAAAATCATGCCCTGTTTGTTCTCACAAATTTTTTTCCTGCATATGATTTTTGCAGGAAAAAAAAATCTACCAGCATCGCATATCAAGAGACTTATATTTCTGTGTATCCAGTGTTCTCATTTTACAATTCACCTACTTTACAAATCAGTTCCCGTTTAGATTGTGAAGCGAGAATGTCTTAATATATATTATCAGAAAATGCCACATATTCTGAACTGGAATTCAAAATGAATGCTTAGATTCTTTTCATCTCATGTGACAAAGCTTGAGCTATTTTGCATAGAAAAATGGGTGAAAGTGTTAGTATGTAGACCTGTTAGTATGTAGACTTCATAAAGAGCTTCTATGTAGTTATAGTCTAAAAAACCATTGATCCTGGGTTCTTATTACATTGGGAAACTGCCAATTTTTTGTTTTATTTATATAATGTGAAAATCATGACTCATTTCTATTCCACTATGCAACATACTATAATGCACTACTTTCAGTTGATCTGTTACATAAAATCTCAATAAAATACATCTATGCGTGTTTGACGAAGTGCTAAGAAAAGGGGGGAAAAAGGTTTGAAAGTTCATCCTACTCTGAAATGTAGCAAAGAGCATGAATCTGGAGTTAAAATAGCAGTTTCTCATAGCCAGTTGATGCCGTGTTGTCTTTCACTACTTATTAAATCTGAGAAATTATATTTAGAAGGTCCTATGTGTCATGAGAAATTATTTTTAATGATAAGTCATAAACACATTCTGAACAGCAGAAATTTTGCTGGGCTTTCTGCCATCACACACTGGTGATGAGAACATCTCACCCTCTGACGTTTGTTCGACACTGAAATAAAATTTTCTATATGATTACATATTTTGTTATAGCTGCTAGTCTGGATATTTGTTCTTATATTTTGCAGCCTGACAGATGCAGTTCTGCTTTGACCATTATTCTCTGGTTTACAAATCACCAACTTTACAAAGAGCTGTCTCTTAAAAATTTTAAATAATAAACACTATAAAATGAAAATAAAAATCATTCTGTATCTCATTTCTGTTAAAATGGGTGCAGGTGTATTATTACAACACATGACATGATAAATTTGTCCTCATTCATCTAAGCAGGATCCTGTTTGCAGGACTTCGTCACCTCCTCTCTCCAACTAGTAGCCATATAACCGCTTCCAACAATTTGTTAACTTAGTCTACGTGTGAAGGGAGGTTTAAAACTTTCATAGAGCTGATGCGTGGTCAGAATTACGCTCTGGATGTTCCACACCAAAATAGACGTGAATGTAAAGACACTCACTTAAGAACACGAAGGCAGGATGAGACGTGTTTAATAGGTAAAGGGTGTGAAATGAACCCTGCTGCGCTTTGCTCCAGTATCTAGTGCCAGTTCCTGTTTTAGAAATACCTGCATGATAAAAATATGATAGAGAAGGTCAAGGCCCTGATGATGCTAACTGTCAGATGGAAATAAATGGGGTTTTTTCTCTTTCAAACTGCACGTGCTGATGACATTATTGATGCAGGGGAACCTAAATAAGCAGAGAGGGATTTTTTTTTTACCTTACAAAAGAGGATATTCAGAAGTAGTATTGAGAGTTATGTTGTGTAGCCAGTCTTCAAAACATTTTCTGCCATCACCAGCTACTTTGTAATGTGTTTTTCTTTTATGGATGACTTTAGTTTCAGCTAGACATATTTTCTTCAGTTGTTATTGGAGCCTATACAGTTGCTAAGCTAACTCTGAGCTATGACACCTAAAATAGCTCCGAATTTTAAAAGTACTGAAGTTGATGTGGCTGAAAATAGAGTTTTGAAGGCATCAGTTAGGTTAAACAAAATAAATTAATCAAATGGATAAATAATTTTTTCAACTCTGATTATCAAGACCTACCGTCCTGAAACTTTTAGGTGAATTCTTGCTTCAACATACCTGAATCAAATGACTAATCACCAGGCCTCAGCAGAACTTGAGGAGCTAATTGAGTTATTTGATTTAGGTGTGTAGGAGCAGGTATTTATCTAAAAGCTACAGGACAATAACTCTGAAGCACTGGAGTTGGAGGCCCTTGGACTGATTTAAAACAAATTCTCACTTACTTCATTTTCTGACCACCCTTTGTCTTGTTTAGAGTAAAGGCCTGAAAGGGGGTCAAGGGGGCTTGACATTGGTTGCTCTCTGCTTGTCAGTCCTTTGGATTGTTAACAAAGGAAGAAATCACCATGCAAGCCCACACTCCCACCCAAGGCCGATTTAGAGCAACCAATTAACCTAACAAGCCTGCTTTCTGGATTGTGGGAAAAAGAACAGAGGATGCAGGAAAAAAACTGACATGCATAACCTTCTTAGCTGACATTACCTACCACTTTACTTTCTGATTTTCTAATAACAGATGCAAAGGGATTATTTTTTGAAATTCTTAATAAAAACATTGATTAAAAAGTTGAAAGATTTACAATCACCCCAGCATGACTGTGGCATTTGAACTATGCTCTTCTGGATTCTGCAACTAATTTGCTAACTTTTTTTCTGAGAAAACTCTAAAGAAAATAATGATCATTTTCTAACAGGACATTAAATACAGATTTGATCTTCAACATGAAATCCATTATCAATGTTTCTAATCTATATCAAACTGGATAAATGTCAATTCCATAAACTCAACCACTGAAGCTTGAAATACATTGTACATTAATTAGCCCGCTCCTGCTGTCTTGAGATCCTACTCACAAATTTTCTTAATAAGGTTCTGTCTCTCATTGCATCTGATTTGATTTAAATTGTGAGCTCATCCCTTCTATCAGATGTTTCCATCCCTCCAAACTTTAAAACTGTCAAACCGCTGCTAAAAAAAGAATAACCTAGAGAAACTTCCAGAAAACTATAGCAATGCTGAAACACTGTGTGGAGGTTCCTCCACAATTAACCCAGTGTTAGTATTTATTTAAATGTTTTCATACCATACATTTATAAATGTATGGTATGAAGTAGTCTCCTCGTTGTGAAGTATTACTGGTATGAGGAGGAACATTTGGCAAGAAGTCACAGGACTTGGCAAGTAACATGTTTGATTTTAACAGCTGCACACACACACACCAAAAAAAAAAAAAAAACACCATAATGTACCTGAGAGCTTGTGTGCTGATATGCATATGCATGTATTTGGTTAAAAGACTGCAAGGTCACTTTTGCTGGATAGCAACAGTGCTTTCAAGTCCCAACCCCCCCAATCCTTTCATATTCTATGTACAGAACATGTTTTTTCCTCCCAACTGTAAACTTGTTCAAACTGGCTACGTGGTTACATTCAGCGCAGCTGGAGGCGCTTCTCCAACCACAAGCCCTGTCATTTCACTCAACAGGATTCTAAAGTTCAGAATCAAGAGGAAAGAACACACATTCAGTCACACAGTAGATTTCTAATGAAGAAAAAAAAAAGCCTTGCTGCCTTGAAAGACTCAGTAACACCTGGACACTCTCGTTCTGATACTGATCGTTTGACAGTTAAAAAAAACCTAAGGTGTTAGTTAGCTAAAACATTTTGAGCATGCTCAGAAAAGATAAAAAGCTCTGGTTAAGAGCAACAGAGAAAAGGTTGGTTTGTGAAGATAAGTGGGCATCTTCTTTGGTGTTTGGCTTATTTACATTTAGTCATAAAATCACCAGTCCTAACCTTGTTGGTGTAGATCAGTGTTTCTCAACTGCAGTCATTATGGGCCACTGCCTGCATAGCTCAAATGTGTCTCTGTTGCACAAAAGCTGATCCAGATGATTCGATGACCTCCTCTGGATGCCATCAACTGTTGCAGAAGTCTGTTAATCACCCACTTATTCAGGTCAGGTGTGTGGCAGAAGAGAAACACCTGAAGGGCAGCGGTCCCTGAGGACCGGAACAGAGAAACACTAGAGTAGGATTGATTATGTTTGCTACTTCTGCTATGAAAGTGTCTGTTGCAGTAAAGCAGTGTATGTTGATGGTGAATCTTTTCTAGTGTGAATTTTTATTTTTTGTCACCTAAGAATCCCACATGTACAAACATTCCCTGCAAAACTCAGATATGCCCAAATATACACACTTGTTGAAGAAAACAACAACCCCCTCTTCCTCTTGAGCTATGATAAACACCAGGGTTGGCTTATGAAAAAGGCGTACAAGCCTGACTGAGAGCAAAGCCAGTATGGTTTCACATTTATGTCCTTCTATCAAATTAGAAGGGTGTGACTTCTCAGTGTTTCCATCTTTGACCATGTTCTCAACCAACAACAAAAACACAACTATCAACCATTAATGCATTTAAAACACCAGATCATTACTGTGATAAACTATATTTTTACCTCTGTTTTAACATAAACTTAGTGAGTCAGATAAAATGCTGTAATTAGAAGCGACTTCTCTAGTTCAGCTTCCTAGTCTTTGAAATATGAATGGACTGGCATGTCAACATGAAAGCTGATCTTCCCACATGACTTCACCTGTATTTGCTCTGCAAGAATTCATTTGTTTACACATAAAAACATTGGACCAGAACTTACTAAAATAAGTCCTTATAACTGAAGTTTTGGATTTTGTTTTTCTGTCTAAGTATGATTTATTTATGAGCTGCAGCTTCATTCACCCATAGTACTGGGGATTATGTCCTTACTTATGAACTGACAGCTTCTCCTTTCAATGTGGAGCCAATTTTGTTCGGAAGATATTTCACAAGACTGCAGTGGCAGTAAATTTTCAAGTGCTGAGTGACCCCACCAGTTCTAACTGGACAAAGCCACTGAGTTTACAACCTACATTCATATGAATCCCCACATGTCTCTGCTCTCCAGTATCTACTCACACCTGTCTTCAAATGTTTGATCCAAAATTAACCTACACTGGCCTCATTTGCCTCTGTGAAAACACGATGGACGCTGCTGCCAAGGAAAGATTAGATGCAAAGATTCAGATGGCCCAAGAGGTGACATGAAGAAATTAGAAAGTGGAATCTATCATTCAGCTCAGGACTCTCTTTATAGCAGCTTTGGGTGTGGAACTCCTGATTGACAACATGGTGTAGCTGGAATGTTATCAGGTGCTGCATGATGCAGCCATGACCGAGAAGGAAATAGAGAAAAGGGTGTTGAAAGGGGAATTGGTAAACAGAGTAAAGGAACTGCTGTTGGGGTCTAATCAACATATGTGGCGCTATCCAGGCATGTGTTTAATGTAAGCCAAGTTAAAAGGACTGTTTTTGAATTTGATGTGTACACTGAATACAGATTCCAGCATGCAAGCTCACACAATAAAGCCAATAATGTGTAGGTATAAGCAGATGGCATGTAGAAAATGCATTATGTAGTATCATCAATATAAGAGCGAAATATTAGCTGACCTTGCCTCAGCACACTGACGGTAAATCACCCAGCCTACTTTAAAAGTTTAGGCAGACCTGGAAATTTAGGTTGATGAATAGAGAAATGGTGTCATTTCTTCATTAAAATAAAGGTGGATTTAAAAATAACTAATTTAAAAATATCTTTCAGGCATTTATTGTGAAGTCACTGTATTTGATGTAATGCATATAATAAACAGGGTCCAATTGTGTGCACTATAAATATAATGTACCTGAGAATTATGTCACTGGATCTATAGATACATTACTTAGGGTGATAGAACATAAAGTCCAAACAAGATAAGAGAGGTGATATTCCTAAGAACTTACTAATTTTAAGTTTGCTAACTTTAGGACTAAGTTAAAAGCAAAGATAAGAAGCAACATGCAATCAAAAATGAAATAAACTGTCAAAATTCCAGATGCCTTTGGTAAATATTTCTGCAGATAAAAAGTTAAAACCCAACAGCTAAAAGTGGTAATCTGGTCATATTAAAAAAAAACCTCAGCAAATGCTTTTCATGGTCTTAAGTGACATTTTATGCAACTTTTAATAACAGAGATAACTGTCAAGGGGCAGCAAAGAAGAGAATATGAAGCATTTAAGAGTCTATAATTCCCAAACCACTGCCTATTTCCAGCTCTGGCTCCCACAGCCGCTGGTGTTTTTAAAGCATTCCCCAGCAGCAGAGTCAGGAAATCAGAGTCTGTGCTTCGTTTGTACAGCGGCTCAATGAAAGCCGTCCCCATCAAAACCATGAGGGAATTAAAACAACAATCTCAGGATGTGGATCTTAATTAACAAAGAATCAGAATGAATGCTTTCATAACTGAGGAAAAGCTTTTCTACTTGGTGTTATTCTGTTTATAGAACATCTTCAAACGTCCATTTACTCAACTTAATACAAAAACAAAATATTTTGGGGAGGGGGGTTTCTGTTCAGTAGATCAGTCTAAACATACAGACTGGAGACAATTCACAAAATACTGGAGCAGAAAAATCTATGATTTTTGAATTTACAATTTTAACATGAAATGGTTAAACTTATTTACTGATAAAGGAAATGTTGAGAGGGGAAGAACAACTGGGAAGTTGCTTTGTGCCAGATACAAAAGCAGAAATGATTTCAGGATGGTGAAACTTAGCTGAAATAAACTATGAAACTAGCACAAAAAAGAGAGAAAGACTAACATGAATTATCTTTATTGTTTTGCTGCACAAAATGATGAGTGGTCTGCAAGAACCATTGTTAGGATATCCAAATATTTTTGCTGAAATTGTTCTGTCACCTTTTGAAAGCGGGACACATTCCATAAATCAATATTATTTATTCACCAATTTGCAAAGTATGTAGTGTATACCAAACTTAAACAAGTACTTTTCTGTATGTCAAGAATTTTTAACAGCCATGATAAATGATTATACATTAAAAATAATAGAAGCAAAAAAAAATAATAATAAAATAAACAGACTAAAATAATTTTAGAAACAATCTAAGAACTCTATATTCGATGCTCGATAGATCCCGTTGAAAAATCAAGCAAAATGATGAGTGCCAGATACAAAATTTTCTTGTGCAAGTTCCAAGAACTTTCTGTAAAAATAATTCATATATTGGACAGATTAACATGTCATTTTTTGACAAAGCTCCCAGGAACTTTTTGAAGACAGCCAGGAAGAATCCATAGTACATCATATTTAACTGTTGGGTATACATGGCATGAGATGCTCTTCCACAAAATCTTTTGTTTTTCACATCAAATCCATTTTAAGTAATTCCAGCTGAAAATTTTAGTGTTAAGTCTTACTCTGACAAAAGTATGATTGCAAGATAAATTCCCTGTAGCATTTAACAACTGCTACATGTTTCTGTTTGAAACAGCAAGAAAGAAAATAAATTTCCTGGCAGTTTTTTTTCTACTTCCTTTATTATCGTTCTTATCAGTGCAGAGTTATGGCATAAACATGAAAACCTGTCATGCTTATTTGTGTGTCTCCTTGATTTGAAACTTTTTATTGCAATGAATATGGGTAAGTTTGTTTGAGTGGCACAGCATACAACAATGATTGACATCACTAATGCCCTCATCCTCACTCTGATTGGTTGTGTCTACACTGGGAGAAGGCAGAGGATTTTTTCACAGATTATCTGTTTTATACTATACTATCATGACATGGTGACAGTTTCAACAAATATGTAAAATATATACTTTTTCTAAAAGTTATGCATTGCAGCATTAATGTGTAGTATGCCATATGTGGTCAGTATTACTTAGATTGTGGCTAATAGTAATGGAAATCTCCAGGAAACTTTTAAAATGAAAATTAACTTCCATTGTCTGCTCTTATTTCAAGCCTGGTTATTGTCGATATTAATTATTAATTTAATGGAGGCTGGATGACGTCATCTGGAAGTCATTAGCAGAAAAAACAAACTCTGTTGGGGAAAAATGCTCTTAAATCAGAGATAAGCAGCTTTGTGGTTAATACCAACAAAATGAAAGCCATAGGGAGGAAAAACAGATTAAGAGACAGAGTATGCAGCTACACATTACTGACAGAGCAGACTGATGAGCACAACTTTGTTTCATTTTAATAAAAACACAATGTTTATAGTACAGAGTATTTTCAATAAATCTATATTGTTTGATTGGCTTGGCTTCAGCAGATAAAAATGGATCCTGCTGATTGTGCTGCAGGGTGGGACTGTCCAGGATCTCAGAGACAGTGTTCTCTGCAGTCTGCACGTTCGACGGCAGCCACATCAGCGGCGCCCCATGTGGAAACTAACCCAGAGTGACCCACCCCCTCCATGCTGCCCCCCACACCCTCCCGATCCGGCAACATGCTCAAACCTGGCACGTGGATGCTGCTGTCTCCTCAGCCTGACTGCAGTAGGGGGGGTTACATGTGAGCTGATGTGTTCAAAGCAAATGTGTTTATAAAAAGAAACTCAAAAGTACTGCTAGTACAAAAAGTGTTAGGAGTAAGGCAAACAATAATGGTTGCCCCTTCTCAAGTTGAAGGTTGGATTTTTCCAAAATCATCATTAGATCAAGTTACGGCAATAAAACCAGAATTTATCTGCAGACTTTTTATATAAACGGTGCCAATAAATGGTTCTAGCATCAGATATAAAGTCTTTATTTCAAATGAGTATCAAAACAAAATTATTCAGTACCTCTTGATCTAAAAGTGCTTCAAATGCTTTACATTCATCATCCGAGTAAATATGTATCTGTTTAAAACAACCAACACACATGGTACAAAAACAAGCAACTCTCCCATTGATCATAACTATAAGCCCCATTTATAAACATTTATGTTCGTCAAGGATCCTGATGTTGGCATTTGTTTATTTAAAGATAGAAATTAGATCAAGGAAAGCTTTACAGTCTGATTTTTTTTTTTTTTTTTTCAGGGTTAAATGTGCCAGACTGCTTACTCAAACTGTCTTCTTCCTCAAAACAAATTTTAAAAAACTCTCACTCTGAGATTTTGGATATGTGTTGCATATATGTTTTGCGAATTATAACCTGTAATCTAAACATTGAATGCTAATCCCACCCACAATCCCCACCAATGACCAATCCGCATCCTTTTGTCTCTCCACCACAGAACCAGGCCGATTATTGTGACGCTTCAGCGGTCAACCAATGGTCACTCTTCATTTGGGGTTGTGTCCTCATGCCATCATCACATAGATGCTAAAGTGAGATTTTTACCCAGTGACATGCAAGATAGAGAGCGAAGGGGAGGGGCTAGTGGCGTGGGCAGAGGTTTTGGGAGGGTCACGTGGCACCCAACGAGAACTCAGACTGTCACCGGGCATCACATCAGCCGGGAGCAGCCATGCAAACACAGAACAACTCCACGCCCTGCAAAATAACCGGAAAAACAGAGTAGCTGTCGACAATTTCTGTTGAATTTCTATGCTTTATGTCCATGTATTGGAGGTTGCATTAATATTCTGTGACAAAAAATTTGCTTAAATGGCTTTTTCCCATAATATACATCCTAAAGAACATTTTACACTCCTCCAAAATCTCCAGAATCTTCGGGCTGCAGGCTGGACTTGTTTGCAGCTAGCTATAAATTAGGGCTTCCATTTGCACATGGGGCACCAACAGGATAAGAAAAGAAAATTAAAATGCAGTCTCACTTAGGAGACATAACACGCAAGTCAGACCTACCGCATCCTGTTGCATGCAGATGACACCACAGATTCTCAGATGCAGGAAACAATGTCACGCTGCAGCTCAATGTGCCAACCTCGAGACTCTTCCAATGTTATCAAACATCCGCTTGAAATTTTTTTAAATATTCACAGCTTTATTAAATCATTGCAAAAATAAAGTGACACATTCATTCATCAATAAAAAAAGGATTGCAATGATTACATTTCTACATGTACATGCATTTCACTAACATTTCACAATTGCATTAACATTTGTAGATCCTGCAAGAAAGGTTCTCATCAACAGTCACACACAGAGGACTTGTGAATTGTTAAAACAATGAAAACACACAATAAACAGTGAGTACTTTGGAGTCCCTTGGCAGATTCCACTTTAGCATTTCAAAAGGTTTCGATAGTTTTGTGCAAATATTTACTGATAGACACAGCTGGCATGTAGACCAACAGATCACAGATTATGATCTGTTCTGAGGCTCTACAAAATTCTGGAGGAGGAACAAAAAACAAAAAAGTCAAAATTATTAAAGGTAACATATCATCCCCTTTTAGTTTTGTTCTGGGTCTGCCATCACTTCATCAGGAGGCACAGCTCTGTCAGCCATCCCTTAAAAAGAAGAATTCAGAAAATATAACCCTTTGTGGACAAAATTTGTTTCACAGTGAAAGTTTTTCTCTTTTTTATAGCACTGATGGCATCCTGCAAGCATGCACCCTTGTAATGACTAATGCTCAGACCCATTTGGCAGTGAGCTGGTTTCCAAGCACTAAAACCAGTTCTCCCCATGACCCCAGATAAGAAAATCTCCCAAATTGTTGAAGGTCCTTGCACCAGAAAATGGGAATTATTTTTTATTTGACCCTGAAAGTTCCGCTGGTGATAAGTGAAGGATCCCAAGAAGTCAGTGGAAGGGTGTGATTGACGACTAAGGTGAGAAAAGTGCTGTCCCGAGACACACCACCGTGCTTTTCTTCCTCCCTTTACCTCCATTTCTTCCTCCCGGTTCTTATTGGTTCATCTGTCATCTCCAGATTCTGGAGCGACTGATAATCTTCAGGCTGCAGGCTGGACTTGGACCTTCTCTGTCATCTGTTTGGCACTGTAGTAGGACAGACTCAGACCCATGATGGCCAGCATCATGGCAATCTGGTTGACGGTGCGGTCATGAGGCTGCGTCTGGATCTCACCAGCGACCTGCCTCTACAGAGACAGAAAAGAAATGAGACAAAGGTTACTGGTTGGACACATAAACTTATATGGTTCTACACATGCATCTCAAATTAAAATATCATTAAAATGTTAAATAAGTTGAAAAAGGTAAGCCCAAATTATATGAAAACAATTATTTCAAGCATTTTTCAGTATATGTTGCCGATTATGTCATATCGCTAATGAGAATTTAAAAAGTTTGTTTTTTATACAGAAATGTCAGCCTGCTGAAGATCATGTCCATGTCAAGACTTATTTCGTATTATTTACTGCATCAATGCAGCTCAACATGGAGGTGATGAGCCTGTGGTTCTGCTGAGGTGTTAAAGAAGTTCAGCTTGTACCAACAGCTTTCTTTAGCTGCTCTGGCTCTGAAGTCTCTCGTCTTTATATTGAAATTAGATCAGGGCAGTATAGAGGCCAAATAAACAACTATGCTATGGGCAGTAAAAGTGGCTTAGTTACTTTTGGCAGTAAGTCCAAATGCCAATTTCTGCCAGGAAATTAAATCAGCATCTTTATAAGTCTTTGACAGGCAAGGGATAATGATTTTCTGTTAGAAAACTGACTTTGAACTTGGAAAAAATAAAAAATAAAAACTCACAGTGGACTAACAACAGCAGAATGAATTCCTCCCCAAATTGTTAGAGTATAGAAACTTCATTAATTGCACTTTTTTCTTCCATCTAACTTTCCATTAATATTCTTTGAAACATAACTCTAAACAGCCATCTGTTTTAGCCATGGCTTTTTGTGGGTTACCCTCCTTGTGGATGGTGTCAATGAGTTTCTACTGGACACCAGTTGAGTCCTCAGTCTTCCCCATTATTGTGTTGGCCCTATCATTAAATTAATACACCCAAATGCATATTACATATTCCCTTAATACTCTAATTTCTTGAGATGTTAAATCTTGGGACATCATAACTTTTAGCAGAAGTATACATTAATACAACAGCCTAGATACACATGATTCGCTTTTTGACTGGAACTATAGAAATAACTTTCCAGTCTTATTCCAATTTTTTAAGATGCATCTGAATGTCAAGACAGGTTCTCTCCTGAAAACTTAAAAGACTAATTTTAGAAATCTTTCCTATGTGCCCAAACAGAAACAACCATTAAAGATTTAGCATGATACTTTATAAAAGGGAAACGGTGTCCTGTGCACAGGGATGCCTTCTATTGTATTTTTTTCTCCAGGTGTAGCACCACCCTTTTCTACATACAGATCAGGCATTTGAGCTGCCCACACTGTGAGATACCAGCTCATTTATGGAATGAGTAAGAGATGTTCAAAAGATAAAGTAAGATCTATGTATTCAATAAGGTTGGCCTGCGTTTTTTAGCAAAATGGTAAAAAAACAAACAAAAAGAACCCACCGGTAGAATTTCTATAAAAAGCATAATGTTTGTTTTTTGTTGGTTTTGTTTTGTTTTGTTTTTTTTTGTTTGTTTTTTTTTGTGGGGGGCAATAAGAAGAATTACTAATGTTATCCAGTAAAATTAATTTGAAAGAATATTTAACAATGCATTCACTGAAGCATAAAATTGTCTGAAATCATTAAACTAACAACCAGTCTGTACATTAGAAATATTATTATAACCTCGCTGCACGGTCAGATATAAATTAAAAGCTAGTCACTTTCTTTTGTTTTCTTAAAGCCATCTGAGAAACGATCCTTGTTTGTGAATTAGTAAAAATGGCCAAATTAGAATTAATGTACAATGGAGGAGACAGATGCTGCCCCCCACAGAGGATTACAATGACAAAAGAAACAAAGGAGATGATAATCATAAGCTCCCCCAATTACATTGGGATGAAGAAACTTCTTATAACCTCATAAGAACATGACGCTGACCACCTGTTGCTGCACACTGAAGATTAGCTGCTTAAAGAAGGCTATAACATTTTTCCTTGATTACAAAAGAGACAAATTGAGCTTTTAAGAAATATTTCTGATTACAACTGACAAGAACAAAGGTGCATTGCCTCACTCTTATTAAGGTAATCTTGTTTCAAAACTAAAGTTGGTCAGACTACAATTAATGCTTCTGATAAAAAGCCAACACCGGAGCAAACAAGATCCGACTAATTAACCTGCTCAATTAATCAGCTTGAGATAGCAAGAAGGTTCAGTTCAATTTAATGTAACATTTAATGGGTGCTTATTCGACATTTTTATTTGAGCTTATGAATGAAAAGAATGATTGTGATGATCAATGAGCTGATTGTCAAATATTTTTTGTACTTTTGTCTTCATACAGTCATGCAGTGAAAGCACTGTAGTTAGGCTCAACGTACACTGACTCATGCTCATATTTATACTAAATACCTGGAGAAGGCGGAAGTATCCAGGTGTGAGCCTGCCCAGTCTGATGATCATGTTTCCTGAAATGATGGATCAGTGAACCCCCAGGGTGGTTCAAGACCTGCAGGTAAAAAAATTAAAAGTAAATGTAGATTATGTATTTCATGCAAACAATACATACAGAGAGGTAAAACTAAGCTTTTGAAGTCAGATCAAAAATAGGAGGGTACTGCTTTGTGCTGGCTTGCAAATAAACTAAAACATGAGGAAGGAACATCCTTTGCCTGGAGCAATGGCACAAAACTGCACACGTGTCCAGAACATGTGTGATTGAAAATATTATCTGGAACTATTTCCGATTTGCAACAAGTTCTGTTCATTTCATGTGTTCAAAATCGGGAAGCCCCCAAATCCACCACCCTTTGCCCTCCCCTCAGTTCTGAGTTATTAAATCATCATGTTTGAACGAGATCTGGGTCAGAGCAACAGAGACTGTATTCATGCTGCGTCATGAACTGACACTGCAGAACTAAAGTCATTTTCATGTATAAAGATAAATGCAGTTATAAGTTTTGTGATCACATAGCTTTGCGTTACACAACTGGACAGCAAGATTCTACATAGACGAAAGGAAGAAAGACAAAGGGATGGTTTTCAGTCCTACTATGACAGAGGTGCAAACTGTAACAAAAAAAAATAAAAAAATGGGTTGATGGTAAAAACAGGAGATGGGATGAGCTCACCTCATAGAAAAAAAAAAGAAAGAAAGAAAAAGTAAAAATAAAAGCTAGTCCAAGCCTAATTATGTACAATGGCTTATAAAAACAATGTTGGGTTTGATACTGGAAACTTATGTTAAACCTGGGATCCATGTTTTAGGGAAAAAAAGGAAGTATAATCACGGAAGATGATGCATAACACATGAAGCAATAATATACCAACCTGTGGAGTTACGCCCTTGATATATATATATAAAAAAATTGTTATTCCAAGTTTTGTTTTGGTACTCCTCCAGTCAAGAGCTGATTATGAAAACAGATGGACTTCTCATCGTCTGCAACAGGGAACAAAGGATCACTCCAGTCCCAACAGTGGGATCTTTTGCTTCCACAAACAGGGACAAAAATGACAGAAGAAATTCCTAACAGATGCCAAACAGAAGAACCTGAAGCAGAGAGAGAATTTCTGCCCTGCGCTCCGCCTTTTTATACAGCCCAGCTCTTACCCAACCAGATCTTCAGGCTCGCCTGCGACACACACCCACTTCTGCAACACATACACTCCAGTGTCCAAATTCATTACTCTCAGTGGGTCGCTTCCCAAATACACATGCCTACTGCCTCCTTCCAAAAACAAAAATGTCAGATATAATGTGCTCATTTGTGCAGAATAAGGGAAATAAAAAGCAAAATAAAGAGAAGAATCAATAGGGCTGGGATTTTAATGTATTGAGTTATATAACCAGCATGACGTGCACATTTAATCTCAGTTTGGGTCAGAAATCTAGTTGACCCCACAACTGTCGACAAGTGCATAAAAAAAAACGCTGAAAAACTATTTAAGCTTCTTAAAATTTACCAATAAAGTTGTGGGGTTTTTTGTAAATCCTGTAGTTGATTATATAACTACATTTCACAAAGTTCTGCAGAGTCAAAACTGCACTTAATATCATGCAACCCGAGCTCCCTGCATGAGGTCCAGAAGGCATAAAAATATTTCTGCAAGCTGTGGATCTGACATCATGCAGCCAACCCAAAACATCAGCTCACTTTCTAACAGTGAAAAGCTCTGTATGAAACATCTCAAATCACACCTTCCCCAAACACTACAAACATTTGGTGAATAAACCACACCAGCACTAATGATAGTGCAAGAATGTTAATGGAGTTCTGTGACAGAGAGTTTAAGTAATTTTACACCCAGCAAGTCTACCAGCTACCAACACCTAATACTCCAACTCCCACTTTATTAAGTACACCTGTCCTTGTTAAGCAGCCAAACCCTTTTCAGCAACTGTATGCCTTTTGGCATCTGGACATGGTGATGGTGGTTCATAGACGTAAAAACAGATTTAGAGTGGTGAACATAGGTGAATCTGAACATGGAATGGTTGTTGGTATTTTAGAAATTGGGATTTTCAAACAACCATCTCTTGAGTTCTCATAGAAGAGTTTTAAAAATTCACAGAGCTCCTTTGGGATTTTGTGGAATGGGAGATTCAAGTGTAGACAAATCTGCAGCGGTTTCGTGGTGCTAACTTGTTAATGTGAACCAAAATCTCTGAAGAATGTTTCCGACACCTTGAATCTACACCACAAAAAAATAAATAAATAAAGAAGGCTGTTCTGATAAAGACAAAGTAGGTTAAATCAAGATCTACCTAAACAGAGCATCTTAAAAGAAGATTTAAGAATAAGACTTTTGTGGTTCAATGTGAGAATATGTGGGAAAAAAAAGAGAAGATACAAAATCATCTTCCAGTCAACATTTTTTATGAGGAATGAAATGCTATACTAACATGAGCATGTTTTTTTTGATAGGCCTTGTCGATTATTTGGCTATTGACATGTTTCAGTCTGGTTCAAGCTAAGTGAGCGTAAACAAAACTTACAGCAAAAAAACTTAAAGATTTGCTTCTAAAATCTTAAGAACAGCACAAATAATAAGACAGACTGAGAGCTTGAATAATCAAAAAGCATTTTTCATTGTGAATGTCTTTATAAAAAAGTGAAAGATAATATAAAAAAGGAGAGACAGTTCCTAATTCTTTAGTTTAACAAAAAAAATCTTAGATTAGGTTCTTAAAATGTTCTTGAATCTCTCATAATTCCTAATCATGATCAAATAAGCGATATTGGGCAATAGTGAATAAGTATTCTTACACTAAAGTATCCACTGCGCTATGTATCTTGTTCTCTTCAAGGAGAAGCCTGCTAATTTTACATTTAGATTTCACTTGCATTTCAAATGCCTGGAAATAGTTTTATAGACACTAAATAAACACAACCTTGGTTTACATAGGGGACATTTTTAGATTTAGAGACATATTTGTAAATGACGCCCTTAAAGGTAAGTCCTGCAGTGTGTGCATTTCAACAATTGAGATATTTTACTGAAACAAAATTAACCAAAATAGCAAGAAGTTTGAGTTAAATTGGGATTTTTAAAAATGGTAATGTTAACATCTGAAGCAAAGCAGTAAAGTTGCTTAATCAGCAAGTACTAAAACACTATAGTGCCATGTTGCTGATGTTTGCAATAAAAATTCAATGTTCTTCCTGCGAAGTCAGAGGTTATTCCTCCAGAACACTAGTGCACGCACATTACTGCAATACTTTCCTATTGTACAGTAATGAGTATTTATAATTTTACACCTCTGACTTTGTAAAATCTTGCATTAATAGAAATACAAAGAAAAAAATCTTCCTAAAATGTTGGTACTTTCAACTCAAAACTTACTTTATATTTTGTTTAAGAATTATCAGATTGTTTATAGAAGGTACTGTCATAACTGCCACATACTAATAGTTTGTGGCACTTTGACCTTTCTTTATCGGGTCTAATTGAAACAAACATATAAACATGATTAATGTTTATGAATAAGTTGGGTGATAATTGTACAGGAAGTAATATCTGAAACCAAACCAGCCAGCCCATTTAAATTAGCTGAGTAGATCAAATTCTTCAGATGTTTACAGCTGCTTTTCAAAGACCCATTGACATTGTCAGGAATTTCATGTAAGAGGCAAGGATGAGTCAGTAATAGGGAGAGGTCAACATCATGCGTTGGAAAGAGTCCGAGTGACTCATCTATGAACTATTCATGTTACGGTTAGGGATCAACATGAAAGCTGGAGAGCATTTTCCCATGGGTGCATTACCTGTGGCCGTGCAAAAATCCTCAGTTGCAAGCGAGTCCAGCCACAGATTTGAAGTGAATCTGGGAAAATTGGTTGTGGTTATGGTCAAAGCACACAAGAATATTTGATTCAGAAGTAAACAGATATGTTCAAATTGTACTAAAATCTGACACACTTCCCAAGCCATTGTGGGATGAGCTTTCTAGCACTTTTGGTTGTTAATATGCCTTGAAAGCTATAGTCGGCCATCTATCATGCCCATAAATAGTTCCTTCGCCTTGGTACTCGCTGTACTTTCCGCAAAACAACCAATGAAATTCCACCGTCACGTCTTTCCTCCTGTCTTGGTCCCGCCTTGTTGTGTCACTTTCTAGCTCCCTCCCCATTTCACCCCCCAAACCCCCAGCCCCCAGCTCCCTGTAGCGAGTAGCCATGTGAAAGATGGACCCATCTGCAACCGTAGCAGAACCATTGACCAACTGAAACAACCTCCTGCAGCACAAAGAGCCTCAGTGTAACATCAGAGCCGTTAATCTGCCTGTCTCGCCACAGGAGCAGCTCAGAGACTGGACATCCTCCACAGTCATGACAATGGCACACCACTACTGTTGCCCCGGTGTCAGAGTCAATTAGTTCATGTGTGCAAGCTCTTGTGAAGTGATCCTGTGGTGAGCAAACCCATCATACCTGTTCATGTTCATTTGAAAACCAAACTCATTAAATTCCAGCCACACCTTTAGAAACCTGAACACTTAGAAGCAATGTGCAGGATTAATTCAAAGTCATTGGGACTGCAATCAACAGGTCATCTAATTGTCTTCTATAAAAATTGTTTGGGATAAAAATGCAAAATAGTAAAAAATAATAATAATAACACTTTGCTTCTGCTTATGTTCCAAAACATGATCACAATTACATTATCACAAAAATAAATGTTAAAGCAACCTGAAACATATTTCAGTTGCAGCAGAAATACTTTGGGGTAAACCCAAGAGATTCAGCATAAAATGAAATTCTGGAAACAACAACATACTGAAAGTTTATTGGTTTGTAGAAATAAGGCTTTTCCCTGCATATTCCAGTCAAAGTCTGGGAATTTATGTCAATCAAACGACGCAAACATTTTATTTTGGTCCCTAACTGACGAAATACGGTGGCAGACTTAGATAGGTCAGAACAGAGAGGAGCTGAGCCATGTGTTAAAGTGTTTTAAGTTACTCTAAAGTGACTCTCAAAGCTGACACACACAGGTCTTAATCCACTTAACAGGAGAATAGATGACAGAAGGTTTTAACCTTTGTAAATCCAGCCAGTGATACATTTTTACAGAACACCTAAAGGAGATTTTTTTTCTAAACTGTCAGTTTAAATCAGCATAAAAAATGTCACCAAACCTCAATTATTTTTATGCTTATGTCAGATTGAACTCTAGGAAGCAAAACCTCCAGAAAAATTCCCCTACGGCCAGTGAGCCAGAGTGGAAAGTGTACACTGCAAAGACATGCAATTTGCAATAAAAAAATCCTGCTATCAGAAAACATTTTTTAAAATATGAAAACTTTTTGTTCTTCTACCTATACATTTCAGATTAGGATGCTTTTAATAGTTTTCTGATAATCTGGGTGAGAGAGACAGAAACAAAGCCTTTAATGCACAGCCTGTTTTGGAAAACACTGAGCAAAACCTAATTATAAATTTAACTTTGTTCTTCAAATCAAACTTTTACCCCTGTAAAAAAAAAAAAACAACAACAACAACAACAAAACATGTCATGTTGAGGTTTTTTTCAAGCTGTATCCTGCACGTTTGGAGATATCCTGCCATTTAAATTTCCATATCTGGTATGATTCCCGCTGATGAACTCATCTTAGATTAAATCCAGTTGAGCGCAACACTTTCCACTTTAAAAAAAAAAACATATTAAGATGCCGATTCTTTCTTGTTAAAAAGTTGCAAAAACATCTACAGGTGGGTTTATTCTGAAACAAAACAACTGTGGTTAAAAATCAGAGCGCGTTTAATAAATGTTTGGGATAAAATAACAGAACTTTTTGGCGCAGCTGGAAAGCTGTTTTAAACTTAGCGCTGCAGACTCTCGAAGACTCATCAGTCATATCTCTGTCCTCCCTGTCCATCCTGTCCCTCAAAGGCTGGGCGCTTACCTGCAGCTGTTCGGGGGCAGGGCGTGTGTGCAGGGGACAGCTGTGGGCTCGGTCAGCCTGCGCTAAAATGGTACACTGTGTTCGCTTTGAAAAGATTTTATAGGAAGCTGGGTATGCATGTTGTGTGTGGCAGTAGTGAGAGGGGAGGGGCACTGCGAGCGCTCAGACATGCCTCTGTTCATACGGACCCACTCAGACCCCCACAGCACAGGAATAATGGGCTCGTCCGCGTTTAATGTTGGCTCGCTACCTCCGTGTGCGGAAGAATGTTTTTTCTTTGTGTGAAATATTGCGGAAGAAATACGCGCACATGTGACATGTCCTCTGGATAGCAGGCGCTCCGGGGTGTGTTTAGGTGTAAATACAAAAATAGTGAACGAGGAGTGAAATATGCGGACTCTGTGTTTTCATGGAAGTAATCAAATTATAACTTTATCTGAGTTTTAACTACTACTAAGTGCCAGTCCTAACTTTGGAAACTAAAAAACACCAAGTTGAACCATTTTCTTTCTCAGAATGAATTTGCCTGCAGCTAAAGTAAAGTGTACAATGCCTTGAACTTGAATTTTACATTTTATTTTACTTACAACTTCCTTTAGTCTGTACAGGCACCCTTTGCTGCCATTACAGCTGCAAGACTTTATGTCTGACTGTACCTTGAGGCAATCTGCAAACTTGATTTCCTCTTATAAGACTGAAAAAAATCTTGTCATCTTCTTTGTAAAATAGCTCAAACTCAGTTTGTAAGGAGAGAGCCCATTAACAGGATTTCTCAAATTTAGCTGCACATTCTCTGATTTAATTAACGCTGGACTTTGACTGACGCATAAAAATGTTTTCATCTGAACCCCTGCATTATAGCTCTACCTATTTGCAAGATCATCGTGCTGGAAGGTGAACTTCAAACAGATTTTCTTCCAGGATGACAGTATTCAGCTTCATCCATTTTCCAATAGACTGTCACCAGCTTTCCTGTCCCTTGCTAAATGTAAGAATCCCAACAGAATGATGCTGCCACCACAAGATTTAAAGATGGTAAAGGTGTGTTCATGTTTATGTAAGGTGTTAGATTTCTATCAGTCATGCCAAAAATGTTTATTTTTGTCTCATCTGACTAAAGTGCCTTCTTCCACAAGGTTGAAGTGCCCCCTATGGCACATGAAATTGAACTTTCTGTTACTTTCTTTTAACAAAGGTTTTCTTCCTCTCTTTTTGTGAAGGTCAGATATGTGAAGTATATGACTAGTTTCTTCCTAGTCATGTGATATGTGACTAGGAAGAAACTGGAGCCCTGCAGCAAATAATAGGACATGCCTTGCAACATCATTTGTTTTGCACATTTCAGCAACAAGGCAATTTAAAGTGCTTTATGTGATGTAAATATAAAACAAACAAGCTAGAAACAATAAACTGTAGTAGCAAAATAAAGAAAAGTTGGAATAAAAGACTAAACTGTGCTAAATATAATCAAAGGTAACTATAAACAAATAGGTTTTTAGGGGGTATTTCTAGCACTGGGTGATGGGTGAGAGGTACATCATGAGCAGGTTGCCAGTCTTTCTCAGAGCCACATAGAGACACACATACTTATACTTCAGGACAATTTAGAGAGACCAATTACCTAACAGTGACAGTGAAGTCAGAGTACCCAGAGAGAATCCATGCATGTACATGGAGAACATGTAAACTCCATGCATGGATTCGATCCTAGGGCCTTTTAGCTGCAATTCATGGAAAACAGAATTTGAGAACACTTAGTAAGCAAAGCTCTAAATTCAAATCACCATGCAGTGAAACCAAATGCAATCTAGTTTATCTTAGTTCATTTGCTAAAATCAAATATCATTCAATTCTTAACTGAAAACTATTCCAGATCTGACAAAAATCAACAATGCGTTTTGAAAAAACTTAAATAAAGAACTGTCCTTCCTGGAGATCAACAGTTTGAGGCAAGCTTCCCAAACGCAAATTCAAATTGATTTGGTGAGGTAAACTTCATAGACATTATGATATCACATTCATTCTTAAAGGAACAGCTTAAATATTTGTGATGTTAAAGTAGTATTATGTCTGATGGAACATGAGATTTTTGACTTAGAAATTGGTGTTTTTATTGTATGGGATTAGAATTTGCTTTCTCATTGAAATGAAAAACATACAAGCATTGAACAAGCAAACAGCAAACAAGGAGTGACCCCTCAGGGTTATTTGAAGTAAATGTACTTTCCAGTTACCATGGTGTCCCATACTGCACAAGCATGTTACCTCAAATGGTGTATTACAAGGGTGCCGACTGCTGACACAGTAAGACAGATCTCTTCCGGGAGTTCATCTCTTTGCATGAAATGCACAGAAAACAGTAATAGGATGCACTATATGGACATTTAAATAAAAACAAGAGTTCCCAAACATATATATCAGAATTCACACCATACATTTAATCAAAAGTGACAGTTTTAGATTAAGTCTGCTACAGGTAAGTTCCAAGACTAACAGGTCCTTCTCAATGTATGTATTTTTTTCTACTAAATAATCTGACACCAGATCTCTACTGTCCTTCAAACATGTAATTTAGCCCGCTTCAAAATCAGCAAATAACAGAAAAGATTCAATAGGCCATTTTTGGAAACCATATTTGCTTTAAGATATTTCAGTGAAGTGTCTGCAAACGACAAACGCGTCATATTTGACCGACTTTCAAGCTTGGCAGAAAGATGGACGTGGATCCCAACTCAGGAATCCCACTGAGGAAACAAAGAACATCTGCTTTATGTGGTAACACACTGCCCCCTGCTGGTGACAAGCGACAAGCAGACCACAAATTCAAATGTGAGGAAACATCTGGGAAGCTATTTTGATTTCTAATGTATGTTATCTGCATGTAAAAAAAAAAAAAAAACACACACACAATCGGTATTTGACAGTAATAACTGTAACTTCACTTTAGGGAATAAAACACCACATACCAAATAGATTATACCTCATCTATAAAAAATGCTTACCTTCATTTAAAACATTATTGTTATACATCAAAAATACATGTTAGCTCAAACTTAATTACTATCATTTTTTTAGGTTTTAGGTTGCACCTATTTCCAGTAGTCACAGGGTAGACATGTTAAACTCTGGACAGGTTTCCAGTCGATCACAGACCAAGATACACAGGACAAACATCCATGGTTATACATTCATAGGTAATTACAATTTATAAACACTAAATAATATTAGTTATGTTAGTTCATCAAGACATAAAGAAACATGGACTCAGGAATCTTGCAGAAAGATGGACGTGGATCCCAACCCAGAACCTTCTCAAGGTAAACAGTGCCGCCATATCGCAAAGGTTTGATAGGAGAACTCAGGTAATCCACTTTAGTAGGAATGAACATATTTCTTCTGATGTTTCAGTTTATGATTTTTACTATTTGGCTTTTTTAAATCAGAAATATAAGATTATTAGTTGTTTTCAAAAGTGTCTGCAGTTAGGTTTCCAATAGTTAGAGTTCTCTTCCACATTTGGTCTAATTTCTTTAAACTTTCTCCAACATCAGTTCAGAACTGATTTTATTTCATCATTTAAGTAAACACCAGTAACAGAAAAAAACATCTGAATCAATTATTATAGATATAAATGATGGAAACCTTAAATGTTTGAAAACATTTTGTAAATATGTAAATTCCTGTTACATGCATGGATGCAAATATCCAGTAACATATCTATGGTTATAACTTCATAAGAATGGCTGTATAAATACTTCCTCACTACAATCTTGTTAAAACTGAACATACAGTTTTAGTTGCACATCATAAAATGTAGTTCAGTTGTTTCTGTCAAGTCAATTCACCTAAAATCACATCAAATAAAACCAAACAAACATTTTAAAGTTTTTTTATTCAAGAACATTTAGATCAACCACTGAAGTCAGAAAAAAAAAAAAAACTTCCACTTCCCCTTACAGAAACATAAGTTAACAACTGTTTTTTCCCAATCTGAAGACCAGATTTACATGGTACATGTTTTGGGGATCTACCAAACGTTTGACCTAATACACTAAATTTATGTGGCATTATAACTGACTAGATCTTACGTTGACATACATCGCTTTAAATAATTTGGTAAGCAACTGTTTATTAGTCAAACATTAAAATACAGGGAGATGAAAGGCAAAGTTCCTATTCTCCTGTAAGTTTTACTACATTTTAGCTGCCTTATGTTTAAAATTAGATTCAAAACCCGACTTGAAAATATCTATCCATCAGCAGTTTCAAAAAAACAAAACAGATTAGACAAACTAAAATGCCACGCCTACAAGATATGGACGGTAATCATTTTAAAGTTGATAAAAATAACAAAAAAATGGATATGAATGTGAAAACAAAGTCTTGTTACATTGAGTGCAAGCCCAGAACAAACCTATAAATGACATATTTGTAATATAAAACTTGGTAAAAAATACTTATTTAAAACTGTACAATCACCAAGTACACAGAGTGAGCACATCTTCAACCATTATTTATTTGGTTTCGGTGGCTTCAGCCTTTGGCTCCTGAGGAAAAAAAAAAGACAAGAATAAACAACTGTGTCCTACAGAACAGTTAAACTCCAACTTCTGGGCCGACATTAGGAATCAGTGCATGAAACTGTTAATATCTTAAAAGCAAATTGATTTGAAATAAATCTTGTGGGTCATATTAATAAAATGTCAACAATAAAACAATCAACAATAAAATTTAGGGTAGGTTTTCTCAAACAGAAACATACCTCAGCCTTGGTGTTCCCATTCTCAGCTGGCTTGGCCTTCTTTGCTTTTGGTGCCTTCTGCAAAACAAGGAAGCAAATAAATTTTTATTTACAGCAACTGTACAAACCCCCCACTGTAAATTAATTGAATCAAAGACATTGTATTACTTTCTTCAATAAAACTATCTGCTATGAAATTACCTACCTTTGGAGCAGCTTTTTTCTTAGTCTCCACTGGGGCTGCCTTCGGTTTCTGAATAAGAAAAAAAAATTTGTGACTGGAAAGAAAGACAGAGTATTTTATACAGTTAGTCGCCCTTCAGAAGGTTCCTATTATTCCATAAAAAAGCTTGTTACTATTTTGACAATTTCACAAAGAGGTGATTTTGTGCAAAAGCTTTAAACAATAAGGGCAAGAAAAAACATGTGGTACAACAGCTATCCAAGATAAAATCTTACCAGTGCCAGTCGTGGGGAGGTTCTTCTTTGCTACAGACGAAAGATATATTTAAAGTTTTAATATATAAAGGAGTTTTAGTTCATTTAAATATGTAATACAAAGAAAAGTCAAATAGTTTGTCAAAAAAGAAAACAATAAAACAAACTAAAATAAAGCATAAAGTAGAAGAGACAAACCTCAGGGGGAACGGTTTGCTGTAAGGAAAAAAAAGAAACGAAAGCGTATTAACATTCAGACAGAAAAATCATCTTTAAACCACATGAACTCCAGTTGTACATCAATTTTATTATCAGAAAAAAAATAATCACAGGAAACTTAAATCAAAGTGCACACAGTTAACTTGTAACGAGCTGCTGAACTTGAAAGTCACAAAGGACTTCCCGCGCATTTTTGAATTCAAACTTGGGCTGTCCTGTCACCATGACAGCGCTTTGGCGCCCTGACAGCTTCCTTTGTTTTGTATCAGTGCGCGCCTACGGACAGCTGCAGGGGGAAACTGATAAGATTACTACTTTACTAATCTGCAGCTACACAAGAAATGCGAGGAAAAACGAATCTGCAGAGCAAATCACTAATATAATTTAGATGTTTTTGTTTTTAACCGCGAATCTTACGTAGTTCTCATAACATACTACGACGATTAAATTAAATATTCTTTAAGAAAACCATAAAATTGTCCATAGTTCAGTTAGAAATAGCAAAACTACGTCTCTATTTAGATCAATATTTTGCTACACGTTCTTTAGAGATGGATTTGCGTAAATTACTAATACGCATTGTCTAATATAAAGGGCACAATTGATGATTTGCATACATTAATGAACAAATTCAACTAAGAGTTGAAAATTTACAACATTGTTGAAACTATGCAGTATGGAGGGCAATTTAATCTTTCAAAACAGATGAAAATTTATCATTTTCATTTACCCTCCCCCACTCCTTCCTCAAATTTGCAGGTTGCTAAAAGCATCTTAAAACTCAACCAACCACCCAAAATGTATATTTGTAAAAATATATATTGACTGTTTAGATTCCTATTGTTGTGATTACGAAATAATAGCGTAACTCGGTGCATGAAAAGTTGGTCTTTGGGTGCAACCTGTCAATTTTTTTTGCCCAGCCTACTGCCACAGAGAGGGAAAAAGGCAGACGATGACAGGATTTAATCTGCACAGCGCAATGTCAGAAGAGAATGTAGTCCGAGCCTGACTACAAGTAAAATCAATTATATCTACACCGTCTGAGGTTTTAAAACCAGTTGGTGAATATTTTAGGCATTTATCGACGATCAACACTTTAATTTTCGACGACTAAGACGATGCTTGAACAGGTCTCTGCTGCCCGTCCGCCATTGCTATAACGTTTGTTAGAGATGATGACGTTCCTCTGATGCAGAAAAAAATAAATGCAGCCCAACGTTAACCTCAAGACACCGTCACGAATCCTACAAGAAGACTCAAAAAAACTATTATAATAAAAATAAAAATCCTACCTTTGCTTTTCCCATTGTATTGGCTGGAAGTCAAAAGAAAGCTGAAAAAATACAGCCGCAAAAACAAGCTTTTTTTCGAAGAGATGTCACACGCCGACCCTGCAGTCTCAGTGTAAAATGGCGAATGTATAATAGAAACGAATGTTTTTGTAGTTTATACAGTGAAATATAAGAACGAAACCGGTTTGAACCAGTTTTCTATTTCGACGTTTGTCATTGGACAGAAACATGACACGTGGGTCCAGGGACCTCCCACTTGTTAAAGAGGCAGGAAGCGAACTGGTGAAAGTCTGACCTTCGCCTCAGGGGGGCGCTATGCCGGTGGTTTCAACTGAAATAGGGTCTTATCGAAAAAATAAACGTATAACGAAAATGGCGTTTACTACATGTTGCTGATGAATTACGGGTTTAAAAATACACTTATATTCTAACTTCCTTATTATACCTTTTATATTAAAACTTCATAGCATGTTATTGGGAACTTTTGACATAGACCAATACAAAGAAGAAAAATGTTTTTTAAAAATTTAACAAAAACATGAAAAGTGAGGAATGGAACCACCTCTGTGTGAATACAGCCGTTCTTCGTTGTGTCCTCTGGGCATTACATTTGTAAACATTTTTCTCTGTAAAATCTGTCAAACCATTCCATTGCATCTCCTCTGCTTCTTGTTGCCCTTTTTGTATGACAAACATCAGTTCCACTCTCTCTAGTCTTTCTAGTTTTCTTCTATATTACTAATTCTTGAGCATCAATCATCTTTTAAGCAACTCCGGCAATCATCTGTTGAAGAAACTTATTCGTACAGCATGCTGCTGCCACCACTGTTTTCCTGTGGATGTGGTATGTTCAAAGTGATGCACAAAATTTTATAGCTAGATGAAATATTAAATTTCATTCTCATCTGACCAGATGAATTTCTTCCACATTTTCTTAGAATTGAACTGCAAGTTTGTCGAGGGCTCAACTTTGGAGGAGCTGCAGAGATCCACATTTGCAGTTGAATTTCCCTCTATTAGATGCTGAAAGGCTGGATTATTGTTTCATAACATAATCCTGTTCTACACCTCTGCACAAGTTTAGACATGACTTGCATTTTCTTTTCTTTCCTAAAATATCCATTACTTTCTGCTGACAAATACACTGAAATGGTTGTAACTTGACAAAATGGGAAACAGTCCAAAGGGAATGAATACTTTTGCAAGGCTTTGCAATAGAGCGTACTTCTACCTTGCAAAATTTATTTTTCAGAAATCTATAAAACAAATTGTAGTAATATAATTATATGAAGCTGACAAAAAATGGAAAATGGCTAAAATCCTCAAATAAAATAATCAGTTTCTCATATATAGTTCTCAATTTATTGTTTGAGAAAGCTGGTCAAAATATAGTTGTCTTTAAAAAACACACTCGACAAACAACACTTTCAGCAACAAAAATACCGAACTGCATTAGGTGCTGGAGAGAACTGTGGCTTTCACTCACCTTTGACTTTTCAATCAACAACATGCATTTCACAGACAGTTTGCACAACTATTTTACTACATCTTGACCAGACATTTCCGCATGTTAGATCTTTGCAAATCTACAATCATAAATATAGAATCATTAGTCTACAGCCCCATAGGGGTAAACATTGTCCTCTTGTTTTATACAAATCAGCAATGACATAAAACCACCTCCAATCGCCGTTTACGCTTCCTTGGTCCTCAGAAGTGATTTTGGGAAAACGACTGGAGGTGTTTTATTCCTACTACACCTGTAGATTAGTTCCTTAAAACTTTTCTAGGTTAGGACGGTTTCACTGCATAAGTTAGTAAAGAAAGTGTCCCTCTTGTGCTTCAGTGCTTGCAGGAAGTCCTGAACTCGTTCTTCCCTGGCAACAGTGTAGTGCTGCAGTGCCTCTTGTCTTCTTTGGGCATCGGCTGGCTTTCCGTTCCCCTGATGCTGCAGGTGTTCTGCTATGCAGGCACAATCTGCCTCCAGCTGCTGGAGGGCCTGTTCCTCTCGATGGAGCTCTCTGGCTTTCTGCAACATATCAAAAACAAAATCCTGGATTTAGAAAAGTCATAGGACTTGCCTCCATGATCAGGTCAAAATAATCATTTCAATTTGTCACTAGCCAAAGGTCGTCATCTTTTACCTGCCTCTAGTATTATTGCAGCACCACAAAGTTGTTTAAGTCAGTTTCATCACCTTTTTACAATGTAAAAAATGCAAATAGAACATTCCAACATAGCTTTTTATCATAAATTTAAGGTGCCTGTCATTTTTGTTATAATTCAAATGTGATAATGTGTTAGAAAATTGCAATAGTGTTTGCAAAGCCCCTTTTCAATGAGTCTAAGAATATACTGCATGGTGGCATAAACACCTCTTGAAAATGAGACCCCAAGCCTTAAATCTGTATAAATAAAGATCACAAAAGAATAATTAAAAGTGCAGGGTCAGGTATGATATATATTAAAACAAAGTATTCAACACACGTGTTAAACTACCAGATCAGATGGTTATTCCACCACAGCAGATTTATAGATAGAGAACTTACTAGGAACCTCTAGAATTCTGTGTGATGTTGCTCTCATATAAATACATACGAGTACGTAAAATAATCAGTATTAGACAGCTGTTTTTATTTGAGACTAACTCTTTAACCACATTGCTGCATCCAGCCACAAGCTGACAGCTAAGATCAATCCATCCGTCCAACAAGTGGGGAGTCAGATGCAACTCCTGAATCCTGACGCTCTGGTAAATATTTGAGTGAAAACCCAAAGCAGTAATGAAAGTGGTGAAAAGAACCATAAATGACCAACAGCTAGAAATACAGCAAGTGGTTACCAAGGGGACAGAACACAAGCTGGAAGACTGTCATTGATGAGACAGGAGTCAGTCTGACTGATTGATCTCTCCATCTGCTTAGGCACCAAGTGACATGACAGGTGTTGTTCCACCTCCACTATCTGACACTTGGCGATAGTACTTCATCAACATCACCCAGGGAAGACTGGTGTTAATATGCTTTAATAGAAATTCTGTAAAGATACCACAATGTCCCTGTTCTTTTGCTTCTCTTCCTGCGATCTCATTTCAGAGCCACATTTCTCATCAAGTCAAAAAACACATTGTGTGCAACATGAGAAATTACCTGGATGGATTTATGATTTAACTGGTACTGGATTATAGCTTCACACAAGTTCCAGAAGGAGTATTCTGGCCACAGAACCGACTGGAACACTAGGCAGGAATGGGATGTCTGGAGAGAAGGGAAACATAAAAAAAGGTAATTTATTTAAACTGTTCATCAACTGATGCTTTCTCAGAAGCATGCTTTTGATGCTTTTTCAAAAGTTATATTGTTTGGCATAAAACCTAAGCTTGCTTGCAGCATTAAACTGAAATGAATGCTTTAATACAGCACTGAAAGCATTCACTGTTAAGTGGCAATCTAAAGATGTTGAGTAACATTGAAAGTTCACAATATATTTACATTTGTCTAATTCTAGCTTTTTTAAATTTATTTTAATTGTACAGTCACCCTAAAATGGTTCAAATATGTGTTTAAATCCAAAATAAAACATTTGGTGCTGGTGAGAAGTCATCCTGGGCATAGTTATTTTAATTTTAGCTCTTTAAAAATAGGTCTGATTCAGAATGCAGCAGCCGTTTCATGTTGTATTTTGTTTGCCTGTGAAAACACGTTTTCAGCTACAGAACCTGAAATACATGCCTAACTGCTGGTTACAACTTTCTCATTCAGCAGCAGCAATAAACAGTACAGTTTTTTGTCAAGTTTGTAAATTGCTTCATGTCAATTCAGGTGTGTCGCATAATCTCTAAAAACCCATAGAATACTGATCACTTTTCTCCCATACCTGCCACAGGAGGAAATCGCTGAGGCGCACCTCTCCTGAGGTGCGGATGAGCAAATCGGGATTGGGAGAGTTACTGCTGTACAGGCACTCGCTTAGCAACGCCTCCGAAACATCGCTGAGTATGACAGAAACAAAAGCAGCTTGTTATACCCACAGCTTCCTGGATTATCTTTCCAAAGCTATTAAACATGTAGTATTGACAAGATTAACCCACAAGTGTCTGGTGCATTGCTCACCTTGCCTTGATCAGGCCCTGCTCCACTCCCCAAGCCATTTCCCTGACCGCATTTGTGATTTCATATCTTGATGTATAGGCAAAGCACACGTTGAGAAAACATCTGGAAAACAAAAGTTTCATTTGTCAAAGTCATTTATAACATCTTAAAAGTGTGATTTAATAATAAATAAAGTAAAGATAGTTGAGGCATACTTATTGTGGTTCTTTGTCATTACCACAGCTTTGGCAATAACTTGTTGAAGGTCTAACGGCAGCATATTCAAGTCACCCAGTACCCGGATACAAACACCATGTTTTTCCAGATTTTCCCTGGAAAACAAAAAGAGGCATTGAGAGGAAAAGAAGATACAAAAAAAGAAAGCAAGAAAATTAACACAAAGAGCAAAAATGGCTGGCTTGATATCACAGTCAGATGTCACGTGTGAAAAGCTGGTTAATTTTATATAGATATTTTTTAAATGCTGATAAAATTATTATAAAAATTAACAATGTCAGAGAAAGGGTACATCAGTATAATGTAAAAAAAATACATCAGATGTCTTAAAACTTTTCAACCTACAATAAGCCCCTCTAAACCCACACCAGTGGGTCTAGGAAATATTTTCTCATCAACTTACAGTGCAAATAGTAGTTTGCACCAAACCAATGAGGAACATATTGTCAGTTCAAAGCATTAAATAATTATAATTTAAAAAAAAGAATGGACAATTTCCACAACACTGTAATGGGTATATTTCTAATTTTATTGTCATAAGACTGCAGCCAAAATATCAAATATTGCTTTTAATTTCTTCAATTGCTAATTGAGCTAATTTCTAAAACGATACTCATGTTTTGCTGAACTGGGCTGCAATGTGCTTGTTGATTTGCTGAGAACCAAATGTAACTTGCAAAATATAGCAGAAAACTGTGTGACAAACATCCATACACCTTGCAATTAAGTAAGACTTATTTTGCATGTATCAGAACCCACAAAAACACTCAAATATCCTTGGATCCATTGTGGATAAAATACTAAATTCAGAAATCCTTACAAAGAAAAACATCTAAGCTTATAAAAACAATAAGCAAACAAATACATTTAACAAGAATCATAGAAGTGAATGAAAAGGTCTGCTTTTTGAAAGAGTGAGAAATTTGAAAAATTAATCATCTAAATCAAAAATTGTCAAGCCCATATTCTGGCATTTGGCATTAACATGAGAGTCAATATCTGTGAATGGCATGTTCAGTCAAGCCATGTTTGTCTTGGTCATCATGACATTAGTCCTCAGCTTATCAAACACCCACAGCAGGAGTGAGTTCTGGCTTCAGAGAAACACATTTTTATCCAAATCCATTTCAGTGCTTAGAATTTCATTTAATTTAACCCGGTCCATATTGGCTGAGAGTATTACAACACACAGCAAAAAAAAAATCTTTGGTTGACAAGGCACACTACTGATCTAAGTGTATTTTGAGGAAGCTGTGTATCATATGATGTCCTAATGTCACTCTGTCACTAACAGCACAGTGGAAATGTTTTGTTTTCATCTCACTGTTCTTCCAACAGCCTCTCAAACTTCTGTCTGGCAAGATCCAGCAGCCCATCCACCTCCTCTTTAGAGCGTTTGAAGTTCTCAATGCTGAAGGCGTACACTGTCACTTCTGGGATGTTGAGGTGTTTGCACCAACGTAAGGTCTGGTTCAGAAAATAATGGGGAATGAGTAAAGTTTGCATGAACAATTTAAATATGTGCTGACGCAATGTGTTTTCTGCAATAAACTACAAAAACCGACCTCTGCCAACTTGTTGAATCCCTGCATATGGCCATCATGGCGTTCCAGCTTTTTCTTACGTGCAAAACGTCGATTACCATCCATAATGAAGGCCACGTGTTTGGGCATCGGTCCTGCCTGGGAAACACAACAATGAGCAGTGGAATTCTTTTAATGTTGACATTTTATTCACATTGCAGTAAAAAATAAGCCATTTTGCCCAGGAACATTTCATGTGGACCAAGTGTCTATTCATGGCCTTATATGAATCTTTTTTTTTTTTTTTTGAGTTAATTGCCTGACACTAGCAAAAATCGGCATCTAATTTGGCAAGACATAAACTGGACTGAACTGGAAGTTCTTTTTCTTTGTTGACCCAAAAACATAAAAGAAAAGTAAACTTTTAAATACAATGTCATAAGGTTCAATAAGAGTCCCTTCTTAAATATCTTAGAATCTTTAAAGAAAAACTGTCCCAGAGACATTTAGACATTTGGATGAAACAATTCTTTGGATTTTGGTAATGGTCTGAGGTTGAGGGTCTGTTCTAATCATGACAGAAATATCTGGATTTCTTTTAAACAG
Source organism: Gambusia affinis (assembly GCF_019740435.1). Taxonomy (NCBI): domain Eukaryota; kingdom Metazoa; phylum Chordata; class Actinopteri; order Cyprinodontiformes; family Poeciliidae; genus Gambusia; species Gambusia affinis. Next base: position 26,792,673 of record NC_057872.1, read on the forward strand.
ATATTGCACAAAGTTCCAAAGGTCCTTAGGGATAGGACTTGCAGAATGTGTTACTGGAGCTAAGGAAAACTATACGAGCCTGCATAGTATTGCAATATGTGAAATGGCCACTGGGTTAAAGAAAGAAAATTTGGCAAATACAAATGGTTTTCATAAAGAAAAAGCAAAACTAAATGTGAATACATTTAAAAAAGACATCTTCAATTCACCGGATTCTTTTCTATTATTGAAATATATTTTAAAGTTAATAGCATTGCACCACTCATGGTGGCAGCATGTTGGGGTAACTCTGCTTAGTTTTTATTTGTTCTTTTTGTCAACTCAATTTTTTTCAATTTAGTCATTGCATGTTTAGACAATTATTCTCTTTGGTTTTGGATGCGCTGCAGCAGGAAATATTCTTTTTAAATTCTTTTTTTTTTTATCTCTAGACAGTTGTTATAATGGCAACATTTTACAACTGATGTTACTGATTGGCATAACACTTGAACTATGACCCCAAATTCCTAAAGAGTTAAAATAGAGGTTTCATGGATGTAGGGCAGGACCAAAAAGCAGAGAAAAAAGGGAGAAAAAAAAAAACACAATTATTTTAACCATACTCTTAGAAGTGATCAAAGTATTTAGAATTGTTGGATGAAATAGTTTGAAATCTTGCCTACACTATTTATGATGTGCCCTGGACATTACCAGGCTATTACTACCGGTACAAGTGTTTTCATACTTCAGTCAGAGTTGCATATATTTGCTGTTGCCATTTTATGGATTAGAGAGAGAAAACCATAGCAACTAATGGTTTAAATTACTGACTTTTCCTTGGACTGACAAAAGCACATTTTGTGTAAAAACAAACGTGCCATTGTAAAGATACCAAAAGATGAAATTACATCTCTTCCCTAAAGCTGCACTTGCAGCGGTCATGGTTCGCACATGTTTTATAACTTAAAATCAATCAAAGTGTGTCATATTCAAAGGAGGATTGCGAAATTAAAATATATGGAGTTTTTATTTTCATGAACTTTATTCAATGTTAATTCTGGAGTAAATATTGGACAGTCAGATAAATTACAGTACTTATATTCTGGATTACCAAACTTCCATATGAATTATAACATTTCTAGCTGCAACAAAGTAAAACAACATAATGCGAGATAGTATTTATAAGTGTTTTACAAAAATTCTTTAGGGATTATATATATCTTTAGAGATCCCTAAAGGACTATATAATCTTTTAGAATAAAATAAGTAGGTTAAGCATAGTTTATTCAAAAAATGTACAAATTAGAAAGATGTGCGAGATTTACAGACTGAGCTCATAGACTGAGCAGATGCACACACACTTACCATGAGGATATTAGCAGAAATCTTTTCCAGCAGATTTAATTCACCTTCTCGTATCCACGACATTTTTAGGTTTCAAACGATCTGAAAATTTAAATATAAAAACATTTTTCAATAATTAATGAATCAACAAAATATAATCCGCTCAATCTGCTAAAAATACGTCACTGAGGAACCATATATAGGAACCACATTTACTGTGATATTATGTTTCATATGCAGACACTGATTTGATTTCAGACCGTCAACTGCCAGCCAAGCTCCGGGGAGAAGCAATGATTGGCGCTGCACTGGGGCTAAAAAAGCATAAATACAGACTATATCCTTTAGAAAGCACTCACCGTTAGTGGAGACACCTTCTTTCATTCAAACATCCGAAGCACAAGTTGTTCTTTTGCCAAAGCTGCGGCCGTTTCTTCACATTTCTCACCTCAGCCTCCAACTCACAAGCTCTTACGATGACGACCACTTCCGCACTGAAATTCAATGATGACTTCCTGTCACGCGGTAGGAGATTTTCAGAATATGGGCTTGGACCCAGTTAGCACGTGACTTTTTATGGTGGGGCGGAGGGATAAGCGAAAAGACAGAACAGTCGGAATAAAGCATAATGAGCAAATAAACGACACTGGTGAAAATTGAGCTTGAAAATCTTGACTACCGTAAGATGAAAAAAAGTATTCCTCCAAAGTAACACTTCTTGTTAGGCACATTTTTTAAAATTTAACAATATTAAATTAAATAAAAGAACAAGAATGTGAAATTTCACATTAACCACCCTCATTTGACAATATCAAGGTGATTAAGTTTTGACTGGAACTTCCGGATGGAGTCAGTGTTAAACAATTTTTGTAAGCAGAAATTTTGTCTGACAAAAGATGCAATAACCAGATTTGTTGAATGAGTGGAGTTACAAAAATAAACTATCCAAAGATTAATAAACAATAATTCGTTTATAAGCATTTTTTTTTTATGTCTACATTAAATTCGCTCATCACCATGTTAATACTTGCTCTACATTGATTATGTGTAATTAAAAAGTTCTGAGTTGTTTTCGTTGAAGCATTGACACTGGGGATAAGATAAGTACTGGATGTAGTTCTATTGCACTGTGCTTTGTTGAACAGAACTAAAGAATTATCAATGATCTTGGTGATACATAAACATCGTTATAAAAGTCTGTCAGAACAGTTAACAAAATTAAGTCACCACAATGAAACTGATTCTTTGCACCTATACAATAGTTGCTTTCTTTTGTCATGGAATTTGATAGATGGCAAATCCTCAGCTTCTTCAACTAATTTAGTTATGTCAACATCCTTAGCTGTCTTCCTCCCCAGCTCCGTTATCATTCATCTAGTATTTCCTAATCCTTCTTTTCTAAAGAGAAACTTCTATGCACTATCACTGGCATCCTCATTTGACCTAAATAAACTCCAATTTGCTTTCCTCTCCGGCACTGCAGGCTTAGAAAATAACACAATTAATTAAAAGATAAATTAACTAATCAGCATAAACTATTGTTTTGGTTGCAAAGATTGTAAGTAGAAGTTAAGTAGTGTAGAAATATTGGTAAAATGACAGCAATTGATGATAATAGACAAATAATTCACTGCGATTTTCTTCCACGATAAAACCAAATCTTTAATATTTAAATTGTTTTATTATTTTTTTGTTATTATTTGATGTCATTACTTTTCTACGCGTGAGGATCTCATATTGTAGATAGATATTTTCTGTCAGACTGTCTACCCGAAGCTTTTGTTGGTAAGTTTAGACTGGCCAGTAGGGGGCAGTTTACGCTGGACTCTATGAAGTTGCTTCCAAACAAACGTGTTTAACCAGATGGTTAAATCCTAATTTCATAGCTAAATATATTTAAAGAAGTAAATTTTACAGTACAAATTTTAAAATTTAGAAAACTGATATAAAGTTCTTGTATAAAGTAACAACATTATTTATAATTTAAAGTTGGGTGAATTTAATTTAGATTGTTGACTTTATTGGTTTCATCTGACATACTTCAGACTAATCTGAAAACTTAAATGTGACTAACAGAAATGTTTTATCTAGTGTGGTTGACTGTTGCCATTTGGGCACAAATGCAAGCTTGTTTTTTATGCACATTTATACTGACTCTTTATATTCATCGATGCATTACAGTGACTCAAAATTATTATGGCATCAGATTTTCACAGATCTTTCTCAGAATCATAAATCAGACATTTAAAAATGGACTGAGGTCAAATAAGCAACTTTAAATTCTTCTAATGTGTGTTGTGAAGTGAATTTGTAGTTCAAGACTGTTTACAGTATATTTTGTTTGAATGACAACAGATTATTATTATTTTTTTTTTACAGTACAGGTCTTGAGCAAAGGTGTATATAAACCATTTAGTATTAGTTTCACAAAATTTTTGAGGAAAAAAAGAATTGGAAAACTGTTTCTATTTTAAAGTTTTGCAATTATATTCTTTACTTATATTAATTTAAAATGTCTATATTTTACAATACGGACAAATTTTTTTTACCCACAATAAAATCCATCAATGTAAAAGTGAAAACTCTTTTCTACAAAATGGCGACAATCAAATTAAAATTTGAAACATAAAATAAGAGATTGCATAAATGTTCAGTGGATGTTCAGTGTCTTAGAGATTTTTGATATTCACCCCTTGTCTTATGCTTTTCAATAACATTTTCTGTCTGATTTGAGGAGAATCTTCTTTTGTCTTCGTGCTGTATGGAACAGACAGGCACTGTACTCAGGTGATTTCATTACACTCACTGTGAGACTTTGCTGGATCTCTGCTGAATTATGTCAGTAACATTAAAGGGATGGAATAATTATGGAATCATTCAAGTTATGTTGTTTTTTTCATATTCTATTATGTCGAAATCAATTTTTGCTTAAACATTGAAGGGTTTTTTGTATCTTTTTTCTGTCAAGAAAAGCTGATTTTTGTTGATCACGATGAATTTATAAAAGCAATAAAGCGGGTAAAGCATACAAGGGAGTGAATCATTTCAAAATATGCATGTATATGTGCATGAAAGACAACATATTATTTACAAGTAGTGATAAAACGTCTTGTAAGGAAGTTCTGTTATATGCTGTTACATAACAGCATATAACAATATATGCCGTTATATAACAGCACATGACAGCAGGAATGTCTGATTGTTACCCAAGCTGCACTAATTTTCAAGGAACTTTTGTTTACTTTAGAAAAAGTTGCAATAAAAAAGTGAAACAAGCAAAATTAACATAAAACACGAAAGAGTGTATTCATACACAGGCGGTCTGGACAGATTTCTCGTTTAGCATATATAAATATTACTTTGTATGTGTGATACACCAAAAAGTGGGAGATTTAAATCATCACTTGTTTATATAGTCAAGAAAATCTGTTTGAGTATAACCCACCACATAAATTATTAGTATTGCAATGCATTATATATATGATTTTATACTGAAATTGACCGAAATACCATATCAAATCAAAAGGGAAAAAAAGGAACCAAAATGTAGACAGCGTTTCACCAGGAGGCCAAGAGTGAGGAGCCCCGCCCCCTCGCTCCTCAGAGTTTGGGGAAGAAGACGGCAGTCGTTCCTTCATTCACTGAAGCTATTCATGTTTACAGGTTAGTAATGTGAAGCTGGTGAAAACTGTCCCCTCCTAAAATGTAAAGTTAAAAGTTAATTTGGTACTGATTTGTCAATCACATGTTTAGGTGTGTTTAGACGTTAAAAAAAGAAAGAAAAAAGAAAGAAAGAATGATTTCTGTCATGATTGAAGTTAGCGAGATTTTAGCTATAACGGTCATGTAATAGCCGTTATAGTTTGTTACGTGTATCTATAAGCTCCGATCCACTCCCCGACCCAACTTTATCAAGGTTACGGTGGTATCCTGACGTGTTGTGTTGTTATCTGTTAAAAGGAAGAGTTTTTAATACGTGAAAGTGTTAAAGTTACTCCCTGCTACATGTAATTAGTTCTAATCAGCGTTTCAAATATTTATTATAGACGTTGCAACTTTCCCCTACTGTGTAATCGATTCTACTGTAGTTATTCCGAGCTTAAAGTAGATTTGGTCATCTAAACATGTCTATATTAAATTATGTAACTAATAATATGATTAAGTCTTTCAGAATTATTACAATTCAAAGAAATTAGTAGCCTTAAAATTTCGCTGCACTTCAGAAATTGGTGTTCTTTTTATGTAAATCTGTGAGATTTAACTTTATTGTTGAATTGTTTTGATTTGGTCCTTTGATGCTGTCACAACTGCTGGGAGCTGACGCTGTTTACTGAAGTGGATGGTTGTTTTAGAACAACGGAAGTACACTTGGACATGATTGCACAAAGGAATGTTCATTGTATAATTTTATGATTTCATAATTTCGAGAATTTGTAATAAAGAGACAGAGTTTGGGGAAGAAGACGGCTGTCGTTCCTTCATTCACTGAAGCTATTCATGTTTACAGGCTTTCCACTCAGAAGAAAGGAGAAGCAGAGACATCAATAAACATCATTTGTTACAATTGTTTCAACCCAGCTGAGACGTGTGACATATGCGTAATTTATATTATTATCCATCATAATTGGAATGGTGGTGTTATTAAAGATGGTAGCATGAAAGTTTGAGAAATGCTGGTCTCAATCTGACAGTATTAGCATACCTGCAGTGCAGTTCCTCCTTCAGCCTCTGGGGTGTGACAGCAGGTTTATCTTCAATTCGCTTGCACTTTTTTTAATAGCACTGAAGAAGTTTTAGATCTTTAGGGGTCTGAGGGGTTGGCCTTTTTGTTCCGCTGGAGAATCCTGCCCTAACAGCGAGAGGACGATATATCACTGTGGCGTGGGTTCTTCGGCCGAATCACAGTACGGAGGGACTGACGAGGAGCTGTGGAAGAAAAGCCGTTAGAAACAAGAAGTTATCTTCCCCTTGCTCCACCGTTAGCAGCAGGTCCGGGGATAACGGCCAAACCAGCATCTGCCAGTGGCTATCACAGTTAGCCTTAAGTCCCGTGCGAATCTGGAGGGGGGTTCCTCGTAAGGGGCAGGGGGCGGGGGTACACCGAGCAAGCAGAAGACTACACATCGAGAGGAGGGGGCTGGAAGACTGAGACGCCTCCAGCCTGAAGGGGCCGGCGGTTTGGCCACAGCAGCCCCGGACTAGCTAGCTTGTACCTTCCTGGCTAAGTGAATGGGATGGAGCCGGGACCGTCTGGCGCTGGTAGGTGGAATTTTTACATTACCATTAAATACATTTTGACTGTTAGAGGAATAGCTGCAGATACACATTTCAGTTGGAAAAGCGGGGCGCTGTAGCCGACCCAGCTTTAGTGCGATATGTACAAGGAGGATTGGTGTGACAACCCCTCCATCGTTGCATCGTAGCATAGAGAGGAGACGCTGAGATTTAGATATTGCAGCCTGGCAAAACAACGTTTTCTGTTAATTTAGATTCTAATGCAAGTGTTATCGAGTGCTGACAAAACACTGAGCCATGCGCGGGAGCATAGAGGTCGTGGGAAATCTGTAGTGAGGAGGAATGAGGTGAAGCCCGCCTTCAGCAGCAGCTGGCTGCTTCTTACAGGCTTACCCGCAACACAGTAGCCTACCTCTTTCACTGCTGCTTTCTTAAACGGTGTTTAAACACCAGCAACTTGTATGAAGCATTATAGATCAACTCTGGCCCACCATCTGCAGCAAAGGGTGAATTATTAATGAACGTAGTAGATCCCAAAATAATATCGCTTAAATGAGTCTAATAATAAAATTATACTACTGTTGGCAAATGTTAAATATAGTGCAATAAAGTACTCATCTGTACTCTGGAGACATTGGTATGATTGCCTTTTGTAAGGCTAGAAGTCATGTGTTTGTATTGTTTATTTTTTGTACTTTTTATTCTTTTATTGTCTTTGTTTTCTCTTTGTATGTAATCTGGACTCTGAGTCTGTAATAAAAGTCTATCTATCTATCTAATACCCAATTGTGATATGTAAATGCTGGAGTTGACTGTGCTGGAGTTGACATGGCATGTTTTCCTGGCTCTGCATGGTTACATTTCAGATTTGCAATCAGTGTTCATGTATGGTAGGACTTGCCTTTATTTGGAGACATTTAAACATTGATTGTTTTTCCTATTAAGCAGAAATAGGAAGAAGCTGACATTCCGAATGCTTGTTTTATTATTGAAAATAGTTCACTTTGCACCTATCAATCCAATTTTAAATCTGTGACTCCTTGGTCTGAGTTCGTAACTTATTTTATGACTTCTTAGATCTTACTGCTTATTCTGAATTGTCTTTAAACAACTTTAAACAGGGTTTATTTCTGCTTCCAGATCAAAGAAATAAAGAACACACAGTTGGTACTTACTGCTAATTTAGCTTGTTTTAAGTTTGATCTAATTTGTAGAATGGGGGAAGGGTCCCTAAGGCTCCCCATTTCATATTCTGCTTTTGTGTTTGAAGTGTGACAATTCAATTTGTCAGTCTTCTCAGATTGGTCAGACAAGTTTTTATCTGGCTCAAGAATGGACTGGTTTGCTCAAACTAATGGGATGTTGTCTTATACCATTGATTCCTATTTGGACCGTGTTTTATTTCCTAAGTTGATATTGGATGTAAAAGGTTAAAAAATTATGCTGCTGAAAATACCCCATTAATCTCATTAACCCAACCTCTGTCAAATATATATATATATATATGTTTTATATATGTTTTATATATATATATATATATATATATATATATATAAATTTTTTTTATTACATAATGTCTGTTGATGAGTTTATGGAGTGGTGATTGTGGGAGTTTTTAGTTTTGAGGCATTTAATGAATCAAGAGAAAAATCAGATTGTTTTTTAATTTAGTGTTTTATCTGCTTATCGCTACTCAAGAAAAAAATTGGTTCAAATCCCTTGCCAATTGAGGTACATTTTGAAATGTACTACCCAGATCCTCTACATTTCCATAAGATTTATTTTAATTTTAACTACATACAAATATGTAAAACAATATTTAATTTAATATATTTTTTAAATTATGTGAAGTTGATCATAAATTCATTCAATATGAACAAAAGCATTAGCAAGCTACTTCACCAAATGAGCAGCAAAGAACTAGAGGAAAGTTCAGAAATCCTCAGATACATGCTGAGGATTGAAATTAGCGGTCCTAATGTGTCTCTGTATTGCTGCTCGTTACGTCATTGTAAAGACAATAAGCAGCGAGCATCTTCATGTTGTGAGGCTCCGGTTTAAGTCTCGCTGCCCGGGAGAGACTGATATTGTGTTGGGATATGTGAGAGCACTGGCTCCACTTCTCACCATCTGCCTTCACTGGCACGAGGGAGAAGTGTGCGTCTTTGTGCGGTTAGTGGGCAGTAATCACAACGCGCTCGCACATTTACACACGTATCCTCTCCAGCTCCGAGTTTGCGTGCTTCACCACATGTCTTGGATCTGTGTTTACTGCATTTGTTGGACGTGTGATGCTACACACACACACACTCTCTGTAGGCACCTTTCTTCACATTAGGACTACTACTTTTCCTGACTCACGGCTTTGTGAACAAAACATTAAGTGGTATTTTTAAACCAAGGGTTTCTATAGCAGCTATTTTAAGTCAGGCTTTTCTAGTTTGGAATAGGCTAACTCAGAAGGACCAAAAAGGCCAAGGTCTCTTCTGCGTGATCACAGTGGCACCCTGCCTCCTCCCACATCTTTTCCAGCAGCCTTGCACATGAACACACACAGGTCCCCTGATATCCATGACAATACTGTGTTGCTGTGGTGTCTCCATGGTGAGGCTGGGAATGTAGGAGGGGGGGCGGGGGGGTTCTCCTGTTTGTGTGTGTGTGTGATTGTATTCATCGTAGCAAACGCTCTCCCTCCGTCGTGCTGCCCTGTGTTTCTGTGTGTGAGATGGAGGAGCAGGGCAGCTGGAGTCTTTGTTGTGATGGAGGAGGGCTGCTCTCTGGGGACCCAGAGGTTACGGCAGTGGGCCCCTCTCAGGCAGGAGTCAGAGCTAACTTCACACCAAGGACCCAGTCTGGGACGCCCCTCTATGTCCCCCATAAGCCCCCCTCCAAACCAAACCTCATCTCAAACCAACTTTCTCTCTTTAGGAGGTAAAACAAAGTAATGTGTTGAAAATTATCGAGTTTGACTTTATTATTCCCTGTTGTCTGAAAATTATTTGGGTTTTTAGGCTGTATTTTTTTGTTCTCTGTTCTCTATTTGTAAATGTACACAACAGTTTTATATTTGGGTGATATCCTTAAAACATAAATTCGAACACAAAAGTATAAATGAAAACCTGTCTTGTTTCATCAAAATCTGAAACTCATTTTGTATAAATGTATTAAAATCAGTGTTTATTTTTGTTAATTTGGATGATTATAGTGTAAAACTAATAAAAACCCAAAATTAAACTTCTACAAAAAAAAAAAAAATCTAATAAAGCATAAAATCTATAATCTGCTGAAATTGTACAGCATATGTTTTTGGTCGGGGCTCCTTTTACATGATGTGCTACATAAGTGGAGGATGGCATGGCGGGTACCAGCTTTTAGCTCTGCTGAGATGTTGAAGAAACTCAGGTTGCTCTAATAGTTTCTCTGTGTTGTTGGGGTGTGGGTCAGATGAACTGGATGGCTAGTAATACACAGTAACATAACTCTAATGAAACCAGATGCTGGTACTTGTGGCAGTGTGAGCTGGTGTGAGCATGATTTTATTTTCATGCTAGAAAATAAAATCGGCATCAACAAAAGTCATCACTGACTAGAAACATCACACTAGACCCCAGGTAGCCTCAGGGTGGTTCTTTAGTCTTCCTCCCCACTTCTTTACCTTGATTTTCAAATGAAGTGTAATAACAGTCGAGTTCTTTACCCTTTAGCTCATAAGATGCTTCTGATGTTATATTTGGTTCAGAAACCTTATAACATTACAGTGGTGTGTGTTTCGAAACCCTGACTCCAGCTTGAGTCCACTCCATGCTTTGTGAATTTGCCCCCAAACTTTTAAATGGTCTTCGCTTCACAATCCTGCTAATGCTGCAGTCCTTGTGGCTTGTGCACCTTTTTTGTACTACATGTTTTCCTTCCACTTAACCATCCAATAATTTGCTAGGATGCAGATGAAATGTTTAAAATTTCTGAGAAGCAGAATATAAGGATTTTATTTGTTTTAGTTTAGCCATTATCATCAAAATGTCTGGAAATCAACTCTTTAGGTACAGGCTGGTGAATCTGACGTTACCTGAGCTCCATAAATTTCACTTTTGCAATACTTTACAGAGAGAAAAACAAACCTTTTTAATTCTCTAAACCAGAGTAATTCAACTCCCGTCCTCAAGTGGTGGTGTCCTGCAACTGTTTGATGTCTCCCTAGTTCAACATGCCTTTTCTAAGTTGTTGAGTTGCACCTATATGTGTTCTTATCTTTATTTTGATACCTTTTTTGTCATGCTACCACTTCATTAATAAACCTTTATATTGTGTTCCAAGTGGACTTTGAGCATTAGAAATGTTGGTTTAATTCTTCCCCCTGTCTTTGTTTTTCTTTCCCTTCTTCTCCCCCTTGAATCTTTGTTTTGTTTTTTATGTGTTATCAAATCTTCCTTGTTCACCTCTTATGTTACTCCTTGCCTCATTCTAACTCATCTGTGGTGTAACTTTTTCTTTCACATTGTTTCTTGTCTCTACCATCGTCACTCTCCCTGCCTTCCTGTCCCGGCTGCTGGGTCTTATGCCCACTAATCATTTCACTTTGGCCCCTGCCTACGCTTCCTTCCTGCCTTACACCTACCTTTGTGGCCCTGTTTGCCCTAAACTCTGCTTTAACCATTTCCTTTGCAACTTCCTCTCCTTTTCCACTCGCGTATCTTTTTTCCTCATTCATTTAATTAACGCCAATATTTTCTTACTGTGAATTTCTACTTTCTCCACTGTATGTTTTCATTTTTAACCTTCTTTCCATCTGGTTCCTGCTCTTGTGGATGCCTCCCTGTAATGTGTCTGTCCAGTGCCCTTGGGGGCCTTTCCCCCACCCCTGCAGCAAGTGTTTCATGCCCCCCGGCGACCGGGCATGGGCACCGTGGGCAAGCCCATTAAGCTGCTGGCCAACTACTTTGAAGTGGAAATCCCAAAGATGGACGTCTATCACTATGAGGTGGACATTAAGCCTGACAAGTGCCCACGGCGAGTCAACAGGTAATAGGAGAACTAATGACTGTTTGTTACAAAGTATTTTTTATATAAGTTTTATAGCTTGTTTCTCAAGTCTTAAGTCAAAAAGCAAACACTGCTGTGATGTAATGCTTACAACTGAATATTAAATACCTATCTGTGTTTCCAGTCTTTCAAAAAGCAGTGAATTCTGCAAATTAAGCATAGAAACTGTTAATTTATAAAAACCGAGGCAGTAAAAGGTTCCTCACAATCAAGTCATTTACCTTGACTTTATTAATTCAAATATATTAGCAGGCAAAACATAATGCATCATGTGAGGGGAAATCTATTCTAATAAATTCTTATGTAACTTCTGGTTTGTGTAGAACATTTATCAAATAGTCCATATTTAATCACATTCTGGATACCATGTTTTATAACAAAAGATTTTATTCTTTGAAATCAAAATTGGTGTCTTTGGGTTTGGCTTAATGAAAGGATAAAAATTGTGTATTTCTGCAAGAGCTTCTTTAATATTAAACTGCTGTTTCTGTGCTGCTGGATCCAACCAGCTGAACTGGACGTTAGACTCAAAAATGGATCCAAACATATGGGATTGTTTCACTTTGATTGGTGTTAGTTTTAACAGTTTTGCCATTTGTTATTTATCAAATACTGATTTTCAATATCTGAACTGGATGCAAGTAACTTGCTGCATTATTTATAGGCCTTAACATTATTACATTATTATTAGCCTTAACAAATGTTTTTTCAAAAACAAGACTTTGTGTTGTAGACCAACAAAAAGTTTTCCAAAATTGTAAAGTAAATGGAAAATGAGACATTGAGAAAACAATCCTTTAATTAATAGTTAAATAAATACACTAAGGTTTATGGTCATAATGTGATGTGATTTTGTTTTTCCCAAGACACTGGAAAAAAATTTCCTACTTGCTCAGTTTAGCCTACTGTTTAGGGCCTGGATAGCAGAGTTTGTTTCTTATTTATGGTACTTCATAGGATTACTATAAAATCCTGTCATTGCTCCAGGTAGCTTTCATTAACTGGCTACACCGAGGTCGCAAAGGTCTGAAAAAAACCATAAAACCGAATCAATAAAGTAGATTTTCTGAGCAAATCACAACACAGCAGCAAAGTTTTTCAGGAACAAAATAACTTCACAGTAACTAGGGGTCGTAATCTGAGTCAAACATGGGCCAGAAACAAAATCAATGAAACTCAGATGTCTTACACATGTTCAGAAAGTAACACGGATATCAAATTATATGATTGACTGTCTCCATAACTCATAAAAGTACTTTGTTAAAAAACAAAATTAAGAATACTTTGCATACATGGATATCAAATGGTTTGTTTACAGGTATAAATTAGAAGTAGGTTAGAATAAAATAACAACACACAGGTAGAAGATTGAGTTGCGACCTCGCTTCCACCTCAAAAGAAAAAAAAATTGAAATTTAAACTTGTTAATTTTGCTCATTACTAAATGTTTTTGTCTTTATGATGAACACAGGTTACTAAATGATACATTTACCATCATCAGTATTTGATTTCCATAACTTGCTTCCCTTAATATGTGTGAGATTAACATTGTTGGTTAGTAACTAAATTAGTTTTGTTTATTTTCTGTACACTCTTACAGACTTCACTCAGACCTTTACTGTAATGATAATTTATAATGACTCAGCATTTTTTCCTGCCAAAGCACATTAAGAAACAAGATGGAAGAAAAATACCTGCCATGTTCACCATTTTTCACAAGTGAAACTTTAGTCACTTTGTTGTATGGAATAAAAATAAATATTAAGTTTGTGAGAGTAAAGGTAACAAGAATCTCTGGAGAGTGAACTTCCATCCATCCATCCATTTTCTATTCACCCTTTGTCCCTAATGGGGTCGGTAGGGTTGCCGGTGCCTATCCCCAGCTAATGTTCTGGGCGAGAGGCGGGGTACACCCTGGACAGGTCGCCAGTCTGTCGCAGGGCGAGAGTGAACTTAAAAAAAACAAATGTGATGTTGCTTTTCAGGGGAATTGGCAGCCTGGCATTACTTAATGTTTGATTTAATATGCTTCAGCCGTCATAGAAAGATGTCTTCTTTTGTTCAGGATCCTTTACTTTTGTGGCCACTCTGAAATTATATCATACGTATAACCAAGCTTGGTGGCTGTCAACACCATCCGATTGTCTGTCAAGCTTCCCAGTTGTCTCATGTGTCAGCGCTGGCTATTAGCAGAATTACAAAAACCTTATTTATTCAGTTTGGCGCTAACCCCAGAGCTGTGATGGAGACTCAGTCTCTGTGTTCTGATCATTGTCTCAGGGCTCTGGATAATTACCAGTATTCATTTACACTACCTTAGAGGAATGTAGATAATGTTTTGCCTTTTTGAAATCAGATGTATGTTTGCAAAATTGGATTATGGTTATTTACTTTTACACTTTAAAGAATTTCAATATCTTGTGCTTATTTAATGGAATAACAGCTTCAGTATGAATGAATTGTGTAAATCTGCCAGCTGTAATATTTTTGCAGAGATTTAAACCATCAATTAGGATTTAAAAAAGAAATCATAGTTGACACTTCAAAAACCTTAGATTTTGGTAGACTGATCCATAGAAACTGCATATTCCATGAAATTCACTTCCAAATTTCCAAAGAACTTAGTTTTGTCTCTTTGTAAGTGGAAACACAAAGGAACCAAGAAGGCATGCAAAGGTTGAGGCCTTTGACCTTTTCTTTTTAGGAATATCTCCTCGCCCCCAACTTCATAATGAAAACCAATGCGTTGAACATTGCCCCCCGCTGCCACCTGCACTCTCTCACTCTTTGTCTTGCTGCTGCCCCCCAATGATCACCATGTTGCACCCAGCAGCTGTATCCTGTTTGATCAATATCGTGATCACATTGTGAACTGTCTCTGTCTGTGACAATGAAACCTCTTGATAAGGTTGCTGGCACACTGGAATGATATTATATTATTATATGTTATATAAATATATATATATATTATGTGTTCTGTTGCTTCTTAAGCTCATTTTATGATTTTTAATTCCTACAGAGAGGTGGTGGAGTACATGGTTCAACATTTCAAGCCCCAGCTCTTTGGTGACAGGAAGCCTGTGTATGATGGCAAGAAGAATATTTACACCGTCTTAGCACTTCCTATTGGGAGTGAAAAGGTAAGTTAAGTTTTGTTCTACCATGCCATTACCAATGGCTTCTCAGGAATCAGTTAAATTTGTCTTCAATCTTGTTTGGATGGAATTTCAGGTGTTTAGCGCTGTCAAACATGCTTGTGTACAAGCTGCTCAATGTACTAAAGGCGGAGAAACAACTTACCGTTACAGAAAAACTGTTCATCCACCAATATAGTTGGAGAAGAAGACATGGCAGCAGGATTGACAGTGCTAAGGCCCTCCTAACTCTGAATGGTTGTTTCTAGTTGGCACTGGGAGAAGGCAGAGTAGTCCGATACTTTTTTTTTTTTTGTCCCATACCATAGTGTCACAAAGTTATAATAACTGTGATATTTAAAAAAAAAATTGAATCACGTTCCCCACCTACCTTGTTCACTGTCGTTGCCATCCCAGGTGGATTTTGAGGTAACTATCCCTGGTGAGGGGAAAGATCGAATCTTTAAGGTTTCCATCCGCTGGTTGGCCAAAGTGTCATGGAGGCTGCTACAGGAAACTCTCGTCAGTGGTCGACTGCAAGTCCCCCTTGACTCAGTTCAAGCCTTGGATGTGGCTATGCGCCACTTGGCCTCTATGAGGTACGCCATAGCAAACCCTCTGTCTTCCAGTTGGAAGGGACAGATCCAAACATGCATGGGGTATCCGTCTGTTCAGTCAGATTGTCATTTAGAAATTCTTTTTGTATTATTATTATTATTATTTTTATTATTTATTATTATTTTTTGTGTATATTTAGTTAGAATGACCAGCATTCTATTTGCTAAATACCAGAAAACTTAGTGAGAACATTTATCTGGTTTCATGCTATTTTGTGGTGGTCTGACCTCTCTGTGGTGAAATGGTTACAAAATGTGAACAACTTAAAAAGCATGAATACTTTTTACAAGACACTGTAGTTAAGTTAGGTACAACAGATTTTGTGGCAAAGATCGGTTCATGTTTACTCTGTTTTTTTGGAAAGCTTTATCTCACTCTGAAGTAACCCCTTTCCTGGACATGAGCTCATGCTGTATTCATGGCCTAAATAGGCACACTCATCATTTTCTCCTCCAACTAGGTACACTCCAGTGGGTCGGTCCTTCTTCTCCCCACCTGAAGGATACTACCACCCACTTGGTGGGGGGAGGGAGGTCTGGTTTGGCTTCCATCAGTCTGTGCGTCCCGCCATGTGGAAGATGATGCTTAACATTGATGGTGAGTCACTGACAATAACATTCACGTATCTGTGTGTGTGTATGTGTGTTGCCATTCAGTGTTCTAAGTGGCTTTTACTGACACTGTGATGACTATTTGCTCTGTCACAGTAATGTAATATGCATTCTGAGAGAAACAACATTAAATAGTTCTAACATTATTTGTGAAGTCTACATTTCTTCTCTCTGTCTGTTAAATATATATATATTCAAAATAACTACCTTTAAACGTTCCAGGTAGTATTTTATTTTTGTTGCTCTTTGTCTCCCTCTAGTGTCTGCCACGGCCTTCTACAAAGCTCAGCCTGTAATTGAGTTCATGTGTGAGGTTTTGGACATTCGCAACATCGATGAGCAGCCCAAGACTCTCACAGACTCACAGAGGGTTCGCTTCACAAAGGAAATTAAAGGTGAGAAAGAAAGGACATTCAAATTTTAAATTTGAACTGAAAAAAATACTTAGGCTTTTATGTTTTAGTTGTTTTATATTTATAGCTTAGATATATTTAAATGACAAAGATCTTCTAAGAAATGTGAAACCTAGGACTTGAAACGTAGGTACGGGTACAGTGTTAGATTTGATTTCTCTTTACTCCCAGTTGTCTGATTGTGTCTGCGTTTCTCAAACCGTTTTGTTTGTAGGCCTGAAGGTCGAGGTGACACACTGTGGGCAAATGAAGAGAAAATATCGTGTATGCAATGTCACCAGACGTCCTGCCAGCCATCAAACGTAAATGCTCTTTAAACCCATTGCTCCTGTAACCTCATTATCTTCTGTGCTCCTGGCGTTAACCACAACAAAGCAGATGAATCTGTTGTCTTTTAATAACTCCAACATCATCAATTTATCTTGGTAATTAAATTGGCACAGAGCCACTTGGAAGTGTCATGATTTTGAAGTATATTAAGATTTATTATAAGAAATATTAGGATTATAAAACTCTAAAGTTAAACTAGTGGTTCTACTTGGGAAATTATATACCTTCTTTATAAGGGATTAGCATGTTTTTTTAAATTAAAAGTAATAAAATTATTCTTTAAAATAAATAAAATTTATTGACAAATTTTTGTAAATTTTCATCTAAATAACTATAACAGATGCAAACAATTGAGAAAATGAGATGTCAGATGCATTGATGTCTAAGAAAATTTCTAAATGGATTTAAATGTTTTCACATATTTTTCATAGTAATTGTCAATACAGGTGCAATACTGATTCAGATCTTTTTACGTCTAGGTTTCCCCTTCAGCTTGAAAGTGGGCAGACGGTAGAATGTACAGTGGCCCAGTACTTCAAGCAGAAGTACAACTTGCAGCTTAAATACCCACACCTACCTTGTTTACAAGTTGGGCAGGAGCAAAAACACACCTACCTGCCCCTGGAGGTAAATCATTATGGAAATCTGACTGGTTGAAGGATAAAATAATGATATTTTAGTACTTTTTGTAAATCATCAGGAAACATTTAAGTTGTTTTACTGACTCTATGTATTTGCTATTTCTAGGTGTGCAACATTGTAGCGGGTCAGCGGTGCATTAAAAAGCTGACAGATAATCAGACCTCCACTATGATTAAAGCCACAGCTCGCTCTGCGCCCGACAGGCAGGAGGAGATCAGTAGGCTGGTGAGTTCTGGAGAATCCTTCATGGTTTCCATACCTTAGATAATACGTCTCAGTGATTTGTGGCGCAGACAGTGAAATATGATGCATGTCCTTCACTCTCCACAGATGAAGAACGCTAACTTCAACCTAGACCCATACATCCAGGAGTTTGGGATCAAGGTAAAGGACGACATGGCTGAAGTGACAGGCAGGGTGCTGCCAGCTCCCATTCTACAGTATGGCGGACGGGTAAATGCAGCCCATTTATCAGTAACCATATAACCGTTTGGTGACGTTTTCCAAATGCAACAAAATCCTGGTTGACTTGCACTGCTGATCAGCTATATTTTAATTATTTTTTCTTCCACAGAACCGGGCTATTGCGACTCCCAACCAGGGAGTTTGGGACATGAGGGGGAAGCAGTTTTACAACGGCATTGAGATCAAAGTCTGGGCGATCGCCTGCTTTGCCCCACAGAAGCAGTGCAGAGAGGAGGTGCTCAAGTAAGTGAACACTTCCAGTGCTGAGTGAAATGCGTCATGGAAATATAACCTTCCTAATTTTTGCCAAGCAAAAGTCTGAAAATAACCTAGGATAAAAAAATAAAAAAATCAATTTAGTTAGTAAATAAAGTCCAACCATGTGTAGTTTAAGCTCAGTATAAATAAAATGTTTCTATGAAGGCATCAGAAGCTAAGGAAAACAATAGCCGTTGAAAAGAAACTCTAAACTTTGGATCTCTGGCAAAACACATCTCAGTCAAAGGAGCTGAAAACAAATGCATGTCACACAGTTTTTATTTCATTCATATTTATGGATTGGTTCATGGAAAATAGCATTATTTCGGTTGAAGTGTCACAAAATTTATAAAACGTGGGTTAATACCACTGTAAAGCACTGTTGTGTACTCTGCCTTCACTGTTTTTATTTAGAATTTTTTCCTAACCAAACTTTGAATTTAACTCAGGAATTTCACAGACCAGCTGCGCAAGATTTCAAAGGATGCTGGAATGCCGATTCAGGGCCAGCCATGTTTCTGTAAGTATGCCCAGGGAGCTGACAGCGTGGAACCCATGTTCAGACACCTGAAAAACACCTATTCTGGACTTCAGCTCATCATTGTCATCCTCCCTGGGAAAACTCCTGTTTATGGTATGTCAGTCCTGACAGATTGTTTCTCTATTGCTGTGTTCCTTTTTTTATTTTTGTGCAATCTGTTATTGTGAAATCATGTTCTCATTTCTACAAAGGCAAGTAAGTTTTAGTAGCCAAGATAAGAGCCAGCTGCCTCCTGTTCAGCACCCACTCAGGACATTTGACTCATTATGACAGGCAAAAATAGAACAAAGGAGGCTCTGGAAAATGTTTGGAAATAAATTTACGCTTTTAATTTTCACATTCTTCTTTTAAGAGCAAAAATTATGGGATGTTGTTCTAAACATGGACGTACTTATTTACATATTATTCTCAATGATCAGCTAAACCTTCTCAGGAAAAGGTTGTATTTCCTCCATTACTAACAGTAATGGAGGAAATACTTATGTCCCTTAATTTAAAGGCGCAGAGCAGTAGTCGCTAAAGGCTGTAAACTCATCAGATTACTAAGTGGATACATCAAAAGGATGTTCCCACATTCTTCAAGCACAACAATGACTTTCTAATGTCCAAACTCTTGTCTTTTCCAGCGGAGGTGAAGCGTGTGGGAGACACTCTGCTCGGCATGGCCACGCAGTGTGTCCAGGTGAAAAATGTTGTAAAAACTTCACCTCAAACTCTCTCCAACCTCTGCCTAAAGATCAATGTGAAGCTGGGAGGAATAAACAACATCCTGGTTCCTCACCAAAGGTGAGATTTTGTTTGAGTGTGTTTTTATACGTTTACATTTGGTGCATTAGATGAATGAAACTAAAGATCTGCTGCGAACGACTCATGCTTGTATTACTGCTGCCATAGGTTACACAGAATATTAGCTTACTTGTGGCATAATCTGCTTCTTCTATCAAAAAAATAAAATCATTGTCTACATATTTCATAAAATGCAATGTTGTTTTTTGTGTGCAAATCTTTTGAAAGTTGGATTTTTTTCTATTTTCTCCTATGAAATAACTCTAAAAAGCAAACCTGTTCTTCCTTGATTAGCAGTTGTAATTTGCATCTGCTCTCCCATATGCATCGTCAGGTCTGCCGTGTTTCAGCAGCCGGTTATCTTCCTGGGAGCAGATGTCACACATCCACCAGCTGGAGATGGCAAGAAGCCGTCTATTACTGCTGTAAGCCTCTTAATATTGATTTGGATTTTTGCATTTTCTCCAGAAAAAGAAGGAAAACCAATCTCCTCATGAAATCTGTGAACTAAACCCATCTTTGGGTGAACTTCACCGGTTCAGCTCTGGTAAATAGTGGGTTTGAGCCAGTATAACAACTGTGTTCTACAGTCTCATGATATTGAAATCAAAATCTAAAACAAAAATATGTAACATAACATAATAATAACTATACCATTATAGCATAATGGTAAAGTCTAATCACTTTACCATTATGCCTACTGTTATTATGCTAATATATTCATTGCAGTTAACATAGATTCATTTCTATTTTAAAAGATAGACTTGCTCAAAAATATTACATTAAATGGCAGTAGGTTTTTGTTTTACAGGCAAAGTAAATATTGAGAGACTGCAGGTTAACAGACATGTTGCACTTAGCTTGCCAGGTACAATAGATGGTGCTCCTTTGCTTTCCACACTATAATTGTCAGTACAAATGTCCAAAAAATTAATGTGTAGCAACAGGTGGAGGAGGGCAGCGTTGTTTTATTTTGTTCCCTACAGCTGAAGAAAACTCTAGAATATTATTTAAGAGAGTTTAAATAGTATAATGAGAAACCATATTTTTTTTATAACCTTGGGAGCCCCCGATACAAGTAACTGTCCAACATCTAAATTTATCATTACTACTTATTACTTATATTGAATTGTTTTAAATTGGAAAATGTAATGCTGGATACAAAAGAGACTGAAGTCAAACTGCAGCCAATGATTTCAAAGATTTGTAGGATTGAATTAGTTTTATAAGCATTTTATAGCCACAGTTTCATAACTTTTGTTAATGTCACATTTAAGGATTTCTAAATGTTTTCCAGCACATTACAAAGTTCCTCTTTTGTCCTGTGTTGGCTTCAGTCATGCCAGAGTTATCCTTTTAAAGTCAATCAAAAATAGGAAGGACATGTAAATAATGCAAATGACTTGGGGATCTCTATGAAAACTCACACGATTGTGGTTGCTTGGTAACTGTGACACTAGATGGTTGTTGCGCTCTGTACTGCAGTTTGGAGCAGAACAGCTTTAAAAGGTAAAAGCAGCTGCATTACCTTTAGTCTTCAACACAAGGAAAATATATTTTTCTTAGCTGTTGCATTGAAAACTTAATCATACAATTATGATTGCAATTCTGAAGGTCTCTTAGCTAATTTTAAAATGAAAGGGAATTTTTTTTTTGTTCTATTAAATGGTTAAATAAGCTTACACGGATTTTATTGTCCGTATCATGACTATCATCTAAGATGAATCTGACTTTTTGTATAATCTTTGACAAAAGGAGGCAAAATGTGGTAAAGGCAGAGCTGGAAACAAATGGCTCATCATTGACTCACGTTCATAGGAAATGACGTCAACCCTCGTCCACACTTGGCCTCATCTCTGCTGTGGTTGGCTGGGTTGTTGCCTAGCAATAATGACAGATGATTGAGTCACACAGACAGAGCATTGGAGAGTTGAGTGGGTACTTCCGAGTGATCCGGCAAAGGAGACAACTTGTAGAAACGGATCATTATCACGTAAACACTGGACAATAGAAAATGATGTTTAATGCTGAGTCTCTTGCATATTCCAGGTGTGGTCTTTAGAGAAACTTATGTTCAGAAATACAATTGCAAATAGGAAGGAAACGGAAAAATGACTCAGTACAGGAGGACTGAAACTGTGTGAATGCTTTCATTGAAGAAAAACTTGTTTTAAGTATTTTTCTGTATTTTTCTAGAAATGCAGACAAATGCTTACATTCTCAAATAACTAAACATTTAATCCTTTTGAGAACATTTGAACACGTTATTCATTAACATCACTTTCACTCTTCATATCCCTCTTAATAGATGAGTTGATGCAATGTGCCTCATAACAGCTCATGCAGCTGTCTTCATTCCTCCTGCTGCTCCCTCTTCCAGGTGGTAGGCAGTATGGATGCCCATCCCAGCAGATACTGTGCCACAGTGCGTGTTCAGAGACCCCGGCAGGAAATCATTGAAGATTTGTCTTACATGGTGCGGGAGCTGCTCATCCAGTTCTACAAGTCGACGCGCTTCAAGCCCACCAGGATCATTTTCTACAGAGACGGCGTTCCAGAGGGACAGCTGCCACAGGTTAAAAATAGCTTGACATGAAGCCTCTCTCTTTTGATTAACTTTATATGATTATTATTTAATTTTTTTCTTTGACTTTAGTCCTAATTAAGTACCTTCTGTTCAGATTCTTCACTATGAGCTCCTGGCCATCAGAGATGCGTGCATAAAGCTGGAGAAGGATTACCAGCCTGGTATCACCTACATTGTGGTCCAGAAACGCCACCACACTCGCCTCTTCTGTGCTGACAAATCTGAAAGAGTGAGCTCTTCATTTTCTAAGCAAAAAAGTTTAATGTTTTATTTATTGTTTAGAAATCATTAATTACTTATTTCCTCCTCAGATTGGGAAGAGTGGCAATATACCTGCAGGGACTACAGTGGACACCAGCATCACTCATCCTTTTGAGTTTGATTTCTACCTTTGCAGCCATGCAGGCATACAGGTCAGATTAGCAAAAATATTTTCTACATGCTTTGACTTTCTCAGCTACTTTGAACCCTTTTTTAATTTTTCAACTGCTTTTCTCCCATTTTTAAACAACATAGATGTTCCGTTGATTTCCTCTGTGTCACCAGGGCACCAGCCGGCCGTCTCATTACTACGTCTTATGGGACGACAATCGTTTCACGGCAGATGAGTTGCAGATTCTAACCTACCAGTTGTGCCACACGTACGTTCGTTGTACCCGTTCAGTCTCCATCCCTGCGCCGGCCTACTATGCCCGGCTTGTGGCCTTCCGTGCCCGCTATCATCTGGTGGACAAAGAACATGACAGGTTTGTGTATAACGCGAGCATTACATATTTCAGTTTGGAAAGACCAATGGAATAACTAAAGAGATTTCCTTTATCATATATGTACTATGTACAGTTCACCATCAAAAGATATTTGGCATAATTTTTTGCTTATGATGGAAATCAAACTGGGGCATTATCTAGTTGCCTTTTTATTTTAACGATACAAGGGCATCTCAGTAAAATACAATATCAATGAAAAGTGAACTTTAGTAATTTGTTTCAAAATGAAAAACTTATATAGTTTAATAACAAATATTGTGTATTTCTGTTTTTTTGTCATTATAGCTAACTAGTGTAAAGCATTTAGTTTCTCTAGACATTGGAAAATGATATAAGACTAATTTGAAATAAAAATAAAATTTAATATGGAAATGTCAACTTACTGAAAAGTACGTCAATCAGCTATATAGTAAATACACGCACTATTTGGGGAGGTTTTTGCATGACCTCATCGGTGTAGTATAGCATGGAGGCCATCAGCCTGTGGCTCTGCTGAGGTCCAAGTTACTTTTAATAGTTAATTTCAGCTCATCTATTGTCTTTTTCCTTTTCTTCTCAGTAAAACTAAGATTAGTTTTATAAAACTAAGATTATTATGCCATTCTAAGATTCTATTATGCAATTAAAAATATCACACTTTTTAAATTGCATAATAGAATCAACCCTTTTCTACTATTCTTTGAGGTACACATGTTGCTAGTTTGTTTGCTGCATCTTCTCTCCTTTTCTGTCTCCTTCCAGTGGAGAGGGCAGCCATGTATCGGGTCAAAGTAATGGCCGGGACCCCCAGGCGCTGGCTAAAGCTGTTCAGATTCACCACGACACTCTGAGGACCATGTACTTCGCCTGAGTTTCACCAGCCATTGTCACCATTGTTCCCTTCCACCTCATTTTTACCTGAGTGGGCAGAAAGCCCACACCCGCCTCATCCCCATCCCTTGCTCCTGACAACTACCCAGTGCACACACTTCCACAGACCTGCCAGCCAGTCTTCTTCAATCTAAAAAACACAACGTCCTCCTGTAATTATGGGCTGAGCCTGCAGTCTCATGCACTCGATATTTTTTGAATATAATTTTGTTATTTTTACGTCATCAGGACAGTTGATTTTTTTATGTTGCTTTTTTTTTTTTAAGTGAATATTATTATGTAATTGTATTGTACGCTACCTTTACACTCCTATCAATGTAAGTATGCAATAGAGATGGGAGGAAAAATAGATTTTAGAAAGGGCGAAAAAACAATGGTTAAACTTTTTTTTTTTTTTACTACCGCCACAATGCTGCCTCTACCCATCCGAAAGACGGATGCCAGTGTTCCAAGCCCCTGAGAGTGGGGATCCTCCAGGTGGGCAGTACTGAGCATGCACACACACACACACATATTATTTTTAACTACTTCATGACTTGCATTCATGTTTTAGATTTTTTTTTTCTTAAATGATGTTATGCTTATTGTTTAAAAAAAACAGCCTTGAAGAGTCTGAGGTATGGTACATTAGCACTTAGTGTTAGCATGTAGGTGCCACCAGTCCTGCACATAAAGAGTTTCGTAGTTATGCGAGGCTAGCCCTCTGGTCTTTGTATTAGCACTGACAGAAGGAGCGGGTGTAGCGACTGTAGATGCAGGAGAGAGATGCTGTTGCACTCTCAGTCCTGATTGGCTAGTCCCTAGAGATTTAGCCTATAGACGCAAGCGTAGTGTAACACTAGAGGGACCATTTGCATAGAGTGTATCAAATATACTTGCACCTAAACCAGCATTATTAACCAGCCAAAAGTGATGCCAACCAATGAAAAAGGGGCACTTAAACAGGAAGATAATCTTTTATTTCTGTATTCAATGGTCTTTAAGGATTTATGAGGCACTTTTGTTTACTTACTGATTTTATTTTACAAAATGAACTTAGAAACTTGACAAACTGTTTTAAACTTTTACTCCAACACTTGCATTGTTTTCAAAACAAAGGCAACATGCAAGGTCAACTATCTTGCACGTTGAACTATCCTGGACATTTGAAAGCAGGCAAACAGTCTGTGATCACTCAAGTGCTGCAAAGCTGAACACACATTCAGCCAGGGGCCTTGCTCTGATCATTCTGCACATCATCATTCCTACTCGTATTGGTGGCAGTGAAGCCACAGAATGCATTCTAACATCACAACATTCTTGTTATACCTGTACACACCTATCTTCCATCTGTCCTGCTCTTCCCACTGCAGGCATTTACATATCATTGCCTGGAAAACAAAAGCACACGTATCTGAGCTCTTGGTTTCTTGGTTTCACTCCTTCCTTGCCAATTGCTTTCCACTTTTGGCATTATGGACATTCAGCATCCTCTGCCCCAATCCCCTAGTCTGTGTTTGCCAAATTTCAATTGGTGCTCTGTGTGCATGGGCGGCACAGATGGGGAATTGCTCATTGGACAGGGTGGGCCTCTGTTACTACTACTTAATATGCCCTGCCTTTTACATCGTGTAGTTCTCTGGATTTATAGGGGAAAAATGCATGTAATTATTTTTTTTATTGACTGGATATTCTGAGCCACCTTACTTTGGTTTTCTTAGAGGTAGGAGCCTTGTGCTCGCCACTGCCTGTTAATTGTTTTGCCTCGATTGTGTAATGGTTATAAAGACTGCTATTTTTTTGTCATTATGAATATTGTGACTATTGTCAGTGTTTCCTCAAGAGGGCACTGTGGAGACTGTCTCAAAATTCCACCTCAGCTGCCCTTAAAACACCTCAAATCTTGTCTGATGGCCAGAGCCCCCTTAACGTTGAAAGGGATTGTGAGAAAAGAGGTCAGACGAGTTTGATTTTAAAATTGTATTTATGAACTTGCGTAATCAGAATGCCTTTGTACGCCGTTTTACTGATCCTTCATTGTGTCCAAGGTGACTTGTATATATAAATATATAATATTTACATGTTATATTTTGGCCCAACACGCGCGGGGCCTTTTCACTCTTGCGGCCAGTGTTTTACTGCTTGTTCTGTACTCGACAAATACCAGTCTGGGGATATTTCCTGGGCACCACTAAAACCAGATGCAGTTCTTCACTTGCCGAAGCCACAAAAGCACCTTGCAAAGGGGAGACACAAAAATTTGCAGTCACCCTAGAAATGTATCGTGGACACAGGAGAGTCTCCACACAGCCTCACGGTCTGTCAAAGCAATATTGAAGCCACTGATCAAGAACAGTCCTTCTCATAGCACTTCCCAATAGATATGAATGAAATGACATGGAAGCATGTTATTGTGGCTCTGTGTGTGATAGTATTGGAACTCTGTTGGGGAGGGTTATTTTTTAATAAAAATAAAATTTGTTTTTTTAAATTTTTTTGATTTTATGTCTTTATTTTAATTTAGATTAAAATGTAAATAGATTTCTTCATTTTGCTGGGAAAGGTCTAGTTTTATTCTAATGTATTGCAGTTGTCATTATCACTCTTCTGGAGTGAAACTCAAATATTTTCCTCAATTTCTCACTCTAGTCAGGTGAATCTCAATCCACTCTTTCACCCCCACACATTTTCCCCACATTAGTCCAAAAGAAATCTTTCAATGTTACAGCAAAAGAAGTTTCACACGCTTCCATTTGGGATCAGAAGAGTCACTTCAGTTATACCTAAATTTTCCTGGATGATTTTGTCTGATTGGACATGTATTATATTTTAGTAATTTGGTTAAAAAATAGAAGATTTATATTTTAAAGACTTGGCACACAAGCTGAAATATTTCTGGTGTTAATTTTATGAATTATCTCTAATGAAATAATGAATTCAGTCACTCAAAAACATTTCAATATTAGATGACGGTCTTTTTAGAACAGAAATGTCAGCGAGTGAAAGCTTTGTTCATGTACACACTGAAAATATGGTTGGTGCTCCTCTTTGAATGAATTACTGCATACCTTTTAAAATAAGAACGGTTGCTGGACAGTTAAACAGGCATTTGTATTTTTAACAGTGTGGACAGCTGCCACATTGTCCTGGAAAATAAAATCAGTATTTCCATAAAGTTTGTCGAGAGAGGGAAACAGCAAATGTATTAAAATGTCATAGTACACAACTGTACTGTACATTTTTAAACTTTAGTAATGGAACGCTTATCAGCAACTAGAAGTGTATTGTATTTATTAGTGAACATTAGGAGCAAAAGATGCAGATAATTTTAAAGGTAACAAAACAACTCACCATGTGAGCAACTCTTGTAGCATGGTTGTGTAGTGAGTATGGTTTTTTTTGTTTTTTTTTTTAGGTAAAGTGTACCAATCGCAAACTTAGTCAATGTTATCATAAGTTGCGTTAGTTGTCAGAAGATGTAAGTAAGTCTCCATGAGAGGGGGTATTTAAGAAAAAAAACACAGATTCATTGATTGAATTGTTGGTTGATATGTAGCATATATTTGAATTTGTGCAGTAAACATCAAAACAAACAAAAAAAACCCCGAATGGCCATTCAATTTGATAAATATTTATACATGCCATCATTTAATAAATCTATATATAATCCAAGTGCACACATCAATAGATCAAATATAAATAAATAATACTAATTGTAGTAAATATTTTAATACATACTGCCAGTACAAACTGTAAGAACTAACTCAGCTTTTATATTTTAGGGTATACCTAAAGTTAGACTTTTACATTTGATTCTTAAGTTTAAAGTTATTTAATCTAGATAAGATTAAAGTACAATGGAACTGCAAATAAAACCTTGTTTTTCAGGTTGAGTACAAAGGGACCTGACGAGGCAACTCTAAATGATTAGACGTTTAGACTCGTTTGTCCCACGGAAGAGCAGGAGATAGGTGTCTTTCAGGCTGAGTACAGACAAAGAGAGCTGAGGAGACAAGTCTAATTATCCCATGAAAGAGCAGGAGATAGGTGTCTTCCAGGTTGAGTACAGACAAAGGGAGCTGAGGAGACAAGTCGTCTAGACCACAAGGACAGCCATGTTTTAGACCAAGTACAAACAAAGAGAGGTATCTTTCAGACTGAGTACAAACAGAGACAGGAAGCAAGTCGTTCAGACCACTAGGACAGCCATATTTTGGACCTAGACCAAAGAATGGGGGGAGAGGAAACAGATTATTTATCCCGCGAACGAACAGTAGGGGGGTGTCTTTGGGACTCACCAAGAACAGTGCAGGGCAGTGAAAAAGAATTACAATAAGTCATTAACATCTGCTCTATCTCATGACATCAATAGATACCACCCGCTGCGATGAGAGGTGTGAAATTAATTAACATATAAACCCTGCCCCTTCCCCTATTTTTAATATTCATATTCATAACCTGTGATAAAGTTTGATTGAAGGGTGTACAGAATATATCTAATGGGCTTTGCTTCACAAGCCAGTTATGCAGTTATTCTTGCTACTTGTGCACCTTTATCGACCAATTATCCAATTATCCTTTCATTGATTTTATTGGATGCTGCATTCAGTGAACAAGCAGACCTTTCAATGTAAACATCATTTGTTTAGAGGCATAAGTAACATTCGCCTTAATTATACATGCCTTAAAATTGTGTTTCGCATTTTAGAAATCCTTGTGAATCTCTTTCAGTCTTTTTGAATGGACTTTGCTTCACAATCCTCTCAAGGTTGTAGTGCCCTCCCTTTTCATTAGCTATAATTTTCTCAACTAAATTTTTTATGAAAATACTTGGATAAAGCACTTAGTGAAGAGTTTGTGTGGTTTATATTGACTTTATTTAGTGGTTTTTACTATGTGTAATAAAGCTATACATTTTGAGTTCTCCTTTTTAAATTGTGTTGGTAAAATAGAATTTAAACTCGATATTCAAATACACCTGTTATGTTTCACTGATTTATTCATAAACGTAGGATTACCTCTAGCTGGAGGCGGAGTTCTTGGTTCTGACGTCTGGCAACACTGAGCCCACCTCTTCCTGTCGGTGTCAGAAAGGCAACTTCACCATATTTAGCTGGCTTGCCGAAGCCCTGCAGAGTTGTTCTGTCAACCAGCCTGGAAATCCCGACACTTATCGGCGGAGACACAGCGGGGTTGACGTCTTCGTTTCGATGCTTGGACACTACATCCAGACGACGACGTCTGCGGAAGACGGAGACTCGGAAAAGCGATCCGCCTGAAGCAGCTGCTTTTAACGCGACAAAAAGTGGCCGTCGTCTGTCAGAATTCCAACTATTAGTAGAGCTAGCCTGAGAGCTAACCACTTTAGCTGCTCCTACGACTCTTTGTCCCGTGGTTAAATATTTATGTCGTCCTTGGGGACGGCCATACATCGGTGGGGATTCAGTTGGACTCAATGACCCTGCTGTGATGATCTCCTGACAGCTCCTCTCGTCTGCTCCAGCCACTTCCCCTAAAGCCTGGCTAGCAAGCTAACTTGGCTAACTAGCAGATTTTCATTCCCCACCGTAGCCACTATCCTTCGCCGTGGCAGTGAAATCCGATTTTAGTTGTCGGCGTGCCGAGAAGGTGGTTTGTGGAGCCAACGGAAAACCATAGCGAGGGTTTCCTTCTCAAAGTGAGAGTGGAAGAGGAGGATATAGGGGGTTTAGGACACGCTGTTACACAGCGGAGGAGGCAGAGGCGCTGCACTCCCGAAGGAGACACCGGACTTAACGGAGGAGTCCCGAACGTTTGACATCTGTGATCCGGGAAGCGAACCGGGCAGAGACCTCATGAATGGAAATCGGAACTACAGGTGATTAATCTTGCAGCATTTCTTTTCTTGGCTGTTTCGCAAGTAGGGGTGAGATGGATCATAGGTGTAATAGATCCATTATTCTCGATCGTAGGTTTTCGATCACGAGAATGACTCGCACCATAGGATCATACATTGTGTAGGAGTGGATGGACAAGATGTGTAATTTTTTTTTCTCTTTGATCTCATGGGGAAATAATTTAGCTATTCTCAATTTCGTATTCCTTGGTGATACTGAGGAGGTGGTTCTGCTGATTTTACATCATCAGGCAGGTCAGGTGTGGGCTTCAAACACGAGCCTGGTATTCCCCTGAAGCCTGGCATTGCTGGTCATCTCAGAACATATGACCGTAGTTGAACACTGTCAGGAACTGACACCTCCAAACTGACCTCAACATATTTAACAGCTGCCTTTCAGCCTAACGTCTTTACTATGGTACATATATTTGGTGCTCAAAACTGTTAGGCAGCACAGTTAAACAATAATAAATAAATAAAAAGTACCGTATGTAGTGACCAGACTCAGAATTTGAGGTTTTTGTAAAAGTTTATAAAGAGTTGTGATAGAAAAATGTGTTTATATGTAAAAACATTTTTATCTGAAATGACTGTAAAGTAACTTAAATGATATCAAGTATGTAGATGAATAAATTAGACAAGTCTTTCTAAAGTTAATATTTTGGATTAATTCTGGTCCATCATATTGGAGAGCAAAGATCCAAAATTACAAGAAGTTACTTTCAAAAAATGTTTGAGAATTTGCCTTGAAATATTCGACTAATGACCTCAGATCAATATTTTTCCTATTCAGTTGTAAAAATAAATGTGTAGTGGATTTCCAGTCCAGAGGTTACCTTTAATAGTATAGAAAACTGTTGCATGATCTGACTGGAAACAAATTAAATTCTTGATTATTTCCAAAATAAATCCTGAAGTTATATAAAATATATAAAAAAATGTCATGATATTCGGACATTGGGGTATAGTCAAGCATGTGTATACGCATCAAATCGGTAAATTTTTGATAAAGAATGTTAAGAATATTTTGGTAATTCTTCCAACAAAATTTTGTTGGACTAAAAAATAAACAATAACCACTGATTGTATCTCGAACAGAAATTTATAATACTACTACTACTAATAATAAATATAAGGAATTCTTTCATTCATTCACTTTATCATCAGAAATTCTGTACTTATAAAATATTTTGTCCCAGAAACTAGTTACCGTAATGTTTAATTTAGATTTTTACTCATCTTTGTCCAGACCTGGTGAGAACCAAACAGCGGCCACCTTGATCATAGTAGCCGTTAAACAGTTCTGAACCACCTGGCTTTGTCTCCATTGTAACGGAAGCTTTCCTCTTATGTGACCATAAACTGAATGCAAGGTTCTCTTGATTAGTCAGTGATACATGATACTGGAGCTGGTCCATTGCCCATTCCCGCCTCCTTTGAGAGGAGATCCCTCTCTGTTGCCTGTTCTCCTGTTAGTGCCTTTGCCTCCTTCAGCTTCCCAGCATTAACAGCAAAAGGGACTGCAAGGTGTTTTCCCACCAACATATGATGACAGACAGATGCCTCAAATGAATGCAGAAATGAATGAATGTTATCCAAATCCTAGAAACAACGTGGTGTCTCATATTGAAATTCTGTTACTTTAAGTTTTAACATTCTGACAGGCGCACTAAAAGCCTTACACAGTAGAATGCTTGAAAAAGACACACAAAAATTATTGGGAAAAATTTAACCCAATATCCTAATAAACTCCTGGCTTGTTTATTGTAGTTTACCCCTCCAGCTCCTCAATCAGCACGGTTGCCATAAAAGCAGACCTTGAGACCTGCCAGTAGTGGATGTGTTTACTCAGGGCTCTGAGAACACAACACATGGAGTTTCACTAACTGTACCACTATCCGACTTGATATTGAGTTAGTTAAAAACATTGCTGGTGTTTTTATTTGAAACACATTAATACAGTTGCAAGTTTGTGTTGATAATATGCTGTGTGTTTAATTGGTCATCTTGTGTTTCTGCATGCTGACTGTTGAAGTCTGTTCTTGGGTGAATGATTAAAAGGGGGGCCTTCTACTGGTCAGTCTGTGGTCTGGAGAATGGTGTGAGGAAAATGCTTATTGATCTCTTCGCCCGTTTAAATGCTTCTCGATTGTACCAAACATGTTTACCATGGGGGCCATCGTTCCCAAGAGCTTAGCTTGAGGGCTGTAAGAAGTAAAGGCTTTTGAAGCTTTAAAATGAAATTAATTTAACAGCATTGATGTTAACACAGCACACCAGATGGTGAACATTATTTTGCCATGGCATAAAACAAGCCCTGTCATATTAAGAAAAGTGTGAAGGCCCATCCCTTTTTTTTGTATTTTCTGTAAACCTTCTAATTTGTATAATCCTCTTACTTGAAACAAGACGTGAAAGGGAAATACCTTAATCCTACTTTTGCTGTAATTAATTGACATTTGGCAAATTTCTGGTGGGGCTGTTTTAATAATTGTTCCAAGTTTGAAATAAATTTCTGTTTCAGATGCACAAAGAATATAGTCTACAAAATTATACTAAAGTAACAGTCATATTTCAACTCCAGGTACATATATATATAAATCTTTATTGTCATTGTCACAAGAACAACAAAATTTAAAAAGTGCCATTAGTCAGTGCATATGCTTAAAAATAACTGTCTCACAATTTACACACAATGTAAGAAGTACATTCTTACATTGTGTGTAAATAACTGATAAAAAACTAATAATGAATAAATCCTAAATAAAACGCATGAATAAATCCTGTCTAAAATGCAAATATTTTGGCATTGGTTAAAGTAGGAAATTGGTAAGCAGTGTTTTCCAGCTTTGGTCCTCAGGGCCCACTGTCCTGCATATTTTAGGTGTTTTCCTGCTTCCACACCTGGCTTCAATAAATGTGTGATTAATAGGCTCATGCGGACCAGGGTTGAGAACCACCAATAATGAGTCCGTCTCACCCCCAACAAAACGCTTTTTCAACCTTGACCATGATAATTGTATTGGGGAGAAAAAAAGAGAGAACATTAGATGTTTTGGTTTTATTCTTCTGCTTTGTTTGGAAGGACAGCTATTTGTTCCTGAAAAACAATGTGTGAAGCAAAGCTCTTAAATTTATGAAGTGGGGGAAACAAATTGTTACAAATAACCTTGATTTAATTTTTGACTAAATCAAAGTTATTTGATTAGGATATTTAGCCCTTACACTCAGATATGCAAAATTACAAAAAAAAACTATTTGGACTCTTGTCAAAATTGTTTAACCAAAGAAATGAATTTGATTTGTTATTGATGTTTCTCAGTCAAAAACCTCATGAGGTAAAATATCTTGCCCAGAAATTACCTTCCATCTAAAGATTTCTGTCTCATCCTTCTGGCTGGTTGATTGTACTGAACAGAATCCATTCACAAGTTTTCAAAATTAAGATAGAAACTATCTAGCTTCTGGTTAAAATCTTGGATTACATGTCATTTTTCATTTACTGGAAAGACAATGAGATGGCTTTTCACAGCACAGGAGGGGGAGGGGGGCTTCCCACCTTCAACTATCCACCTGTCACATTTTACCCAGGTGGGATTTGAGTTCGCTAGAGATGAATCAGCTCAATATGAGCTAAAGCTTGAGGTGGACTTTGTAGAAAACACAGAAGTGAAATGTATTTATTGGATGCCTAAAATAAGAAATTTACTGGGGTTTTTAAGCATGCTCTCCTTTTCCTGCAACTTTCTTTTCCTGTTTTATAGCTGCCTTTGTTCAGTCCTCTCATTCCCGCTCTTTTTTTTTCTTTTTTCTTTTTTTCACAGACGGTTCCGACCCCCCACCCCGAGCCCAACCCCTCTTTCTCTTCCTTGGTTACTGCTTCTGTTTCCCTCTGTACCCCAGTGGGAAACTCTGCCTTCCCTGTCATTCTCCTTGTAGGTCGATTCTCTGTGGATTTTGTACAGACAGTAGGGTCGGCTTTGAGGGAGGGCTTAGCACTTGATTTGCAGTCTCTCCTCATAATACTCAGTTCATTCAAGCTGCCTGTTGACAATGGGCTACCCCCCACCCCCATCTGTGGTTCCAACCACCCATAAGACTAACTATCAGCATATTGTTGCTAGTTTCTATGGAGAAAGCAGTTAAACCTCATAGTCTTTAAGGGGGGTGTTCATTGCTGTGCTAAACAAAAATGTATCACTGATAATGAAGACATTAGATTTAACCAATTCTTTTTAATAAGGGAAACTGCAGTTGGATTCATTTGTTTTTCATTCAGATTACTAACGGTTTTGCATAAGATTTGTTAAAATGCAAATAGTGCCAACTTGAATGCTTAATCTATTTTTTAAAGGTTCTTTTCATTTTCCTTTTCATATAAAATTTGACTTGAAACATAACATTTTTGTATTACATTGCCAGCATATTTTTTTTCAAAATATTTACAAAAAATTAATTAGCTTTATTACAAAATCTAATTACATATATATGAAAACAGAAAAGTAACAATTACTCATACTGTTTCTACACTAACAGAAGTTATGGACAGGAACATTGGACCTTAAAGTGAAAGCTTGCATTTCTGCTTTGAGCCTCACTGAATAATAAAAATCACTCCGTTGATCATTTGAATTTATTCAGTGCATCAGAAGTTAGTTGAAATGTTGATTAGAAACCACGACTCTTAAATATTAATTTAGGCTCCTTCTGCAATATGTTAATGTATTCAGTATGGTGTAAAGAATGCAAATAAAAACTTAGAGGAAGTAAAATTTATGCAGGTAAGAACATTTTTATTTTCAGATACAAAACCTGTTCAAAGTTAATTATTCAAGGAATGGCTCAGACTACTTGTTACTCCAAATGTAGTTTTTTTTCCTCTTCACTAACAAGAATCTTGCATTTTTTTAAATGTGCCTCTAAAAATGTTGAGATGATTATTAGCATCTTATCATCCACATGTTGCCTAGGTTTAATTTTAATTTTATTAATCACAAAAACCTTTGTAATACTGTTGCTAAATTATCAGTTATCATGAAGCAACAATTTTCTGTCCATTTTCTTGCAGGCATCTCAGGCGTTACAGATGAATATATTTTTGTAAGTCATAATGGTTCTGTGATTGTTTAAAGCCATAACTGGATTACAGATTCAAATAATTCTCCTGGTTTTGTACCCATGTACTTTAATCACACGTAAGTGAGATGCAGCACGCTCTCTCTGAGGTTGATGGAGGGAGAAAGAGTAGTGATGTGTAGGACAGACATCAGTCCTCCCAGAAGCTTTCAATCTTTCTATGAGCAAGCACGTCTCTAGGTTCGGCCGGTTGTGACTGACGCCATTGTGCCTGGCTACTGAGCTCTCGTCCTGTTCCTAACGTCCAGGCCTCTCTGGATTAGAAGTACAACAGCTGTATTGTGTGCGTGTGTGTGTGTGTGTGTGTTACGTTGTGGACTTGCTGTTGGCATCAGCAGTGTGAGAGTGGCTGTTTGTGTACGGGAGGGACGTGGTGGAGGGGTTTGCAGTGAGTGGATGTCAGCCTGGCTTCTCACCATGCAGTTTCCCTGGCTCCCAGCCCACTGTTTACAGTGTGACTGTGTTGTGTTACAAGGCAACCGAGTGGAATGAGTTCACATTGCTGAGATGTTTCTGCAACATTTTTCAAGGAAAAATGTGTCTCAGTTACTGCTGCACTATAAAGTTGAAAACTGAATTATTTTTGCCACGTGCGTGCAATTTTTAGTTCCGTTATTGTTCTTGCTGCATAATAATCATTTGATAAAACCTAAAGTAATTATTTGGTAGTGTTGAAAGTAACTTTTTATTCAGTGTGTCTTGACGTTTCTACTAAAGAATTTATTCCATCAGGTTAGCTTTTGGTGTTAAGTGGGCACTTGTGTTGCAGCCAGACTCGGCTCATGTTCAACGCAATTAGTCTGATGAGCTATCGGATTGACTTGCACCAAAAAATAGAGGTTTGAGAAATGCATTGAGATTACACGTTGTATATGAAAATACTGAGATTTTCTACATTAAAGATACACCTGCTTTGTTAAACTTGCTTTAAAAATATTATTTTATTTTATTTATTTTTTTGCCAAATAGTCCGGTTTATTTGCAGACGTAAGAATGTGTACTCTAACTCCAATGTGGACGAAAAATGTGAACTATAGCCCA
Organism: Gambusia affinis; assembly: GCF_019740435.1. Lineage (NCBI taxonomy): Eukaryota > Metazoa > Chordata > Actinopteri > Cyprinodontiformes > Poeciliidae > Gambusia > Gambusia affinis. The sequence goes on from NC_057872.1 coordinate 26,828,324, forward strand.
ACTAAAAACTGTGGTCTCTGTTCGATTAAAGTGAACTCTAGTGTGGTTCGAATGCAGATATGAATCTCAAACGGACTGGTGTTCTCTCCAAAACCAGGAAAGGAACAATATTGCAAGGTATCTTAGATAATTTCAACCAAAACAAACACTTGAGTCTAGCGCTAGCAGGAGAAATGGCTCGAGATCTTCTGCCAAAGACAAAAGAAAAATCCTACAACCTGTGTCTACATTTTGTGGAGAAGGAAGTAGCTCTGTGTCATCTTCAGAGGTTTTTGCATTGTTTCTTTAGTAGTTCTTGGCGCAGCGCCACCACAGGCGAGGGGATGAACAAGTAGCTTAAAGAGTTTTGTTGGTTTGACACAGTGCAGTGTTAAAACGAATTGAACCAGCTGAATATGTAAGAAATGCTGCAACATTGCTCCCCAATTGAACAGAGTAGCCCTAATATCAGGTGTGAAAACTCCCTTAAAAGCTTTGGAATCAGTATAGTATAGTTGTTGTAAGACCACAAAAAGATCGCATAGTGCCAGCTGACTATATTAAAGAGCAGAAAACTGAAACTTTACATGCTGATTGTGGTTAAATGTTCTCTCACTTTTTGGTTTTCATGTCTAAATGCACAAACACAGGAAATGAAACCACTCTGATGTATAGTCGGAAGATCTGATCTACCTCGACTTATGCCTGTGTTTATTAAGGCATACCCTCCCGGTAATTAACCAAAAGTACATCTAAGTTTTCACTCTTGATTTCTAAAGCAGAAACATGGGGTGCAGCATTTTTAGTTTAACTTCTGATTTCTCTAAAGTCGTTCATGGAGATTAATAACAATCAGTAGGAGTAAAGGAGGGAATTTGTGACTGAAACTTGGCATTTGTTCTAGCAAACTGCATCATGTCACAAACAATAGGTTGATTTTTTCTTTTCTTTTTCTTTTTTTTAATCAAAACATGCCTGATTTTGTAATATAAGCCTGGAGATTTAGTAACCTTATGATGGCATGTTTGGATGTCTTCATAGGTGTGCAGCATCTTGTTCACTAATGTTCTATCATATATTGATCATAATGAAATGCTATAGAAGCAAACATAGTTTTATCTGGTTTTTTGAAGCATTGTGCAATGCAACACCTGTTGCTGCACACTGTCTGTCAACTGACTGCACTTTTCTGTTGCTTACAAGTAAGGCAAAATCACATCGTTAAGCATGGCTGGATTTGCATAAATTAACAAATGCTTTCATCAAAAGTGAACTCTCCTATTTCTGGGGTAGACATAATTCCTCCTTTCAGAGAAACTAGTCCTACTGTTCATTTTACTTTTAGAAGATCACTTTGTTATGTCTCCCTTAAGGAAGACTTGAAGCGGTACATAGCGATCCCGTTATCAGCTTTGTTTTGTTGAGTCATTACTGCCAGGTTCATAAATGCTTCAATAAACATCTGTGCGACATGCTTGTTAGATTTTCAGGCTCTCAGCTTGTTGCCTCCTACATGTGTGTTATTAAGTAGTTCTGTGTGTCCACAGGTGAATGAGTGCTTTGACTAAAATGGGTTTTCTCAAGCTCTTGGTATTTTGGAACAGTGTGAACTACTGTGCTGCTTGTTCTCTGTAGAGATTTGGGTTTTAAATAATAACCCCTCTACAGGACAGAAGCTCAATATATTTAGACAACAGCAACTAGCAGGAAAAAGAAAAATATTTTCTTTCCAAAAAGAAAGAAAAGAAATTACAATTAAATAAGTAAAAGTCAACTATTTATTTAATTTCTTTCTTTATTTTAAAATTAGGTGTATTACATGTGTGTATATTTGTTCTTTTAATTGTTTTTTCATTTTTAAAGTTTTATATATTTTCATTGTCTATGATGTAGTCGGGTGAAACGGAAGTCAAATTCTTTGGTAGTTGTTTCTTTGTTCACAAACCTGGCCAATAGAGCTGATTCTGATTATTAATCAAGAACACATGAAAATGCTTGACTGCAAAAGTAAGCACACTACTATAAATTGAGTTTCTTAGATGTAAAAGGGAAATAAGAATGAATAAAATGACAAAACTGGGAAACAAAAATGGGGGGTGCGAATTGATTAAAGAGGTTTTGTTTTGAATCTGAGCACTTCACCTCAACTAGTTGTAAGTTTCCATTTACAAAGGGGCATGTTTTTGAACATTTAATGAGTTATTCTGCAATGTAAAAAGGAGTTTGTTTGAAGCTGAAAATCATGTGGTTGAGTTTGTGTGAAATGCCCAGAATGTACCACTCCGACTGTAATATTTTCTCTAACAGCAAAAACTGAATTTCCTGTAGACTTGCTGTTTAATACCACTTCTAAAAATTACTGTATGTGTGGATTTCAGGCTGAAGTCAAACCAACAGGAGGCAGTAGGAGGAGATTTCTAAAGATTTAAGATGCTATCGTTACTACTTTGGCTAATTTATTGATGAGTTCAAAAGCTGGGTGCTTTAGTGCGTTTCTTCTTCTGTGGTGACTCTGTGACTCACACCGAGTAGAGGCCACTTCCAAGACGCTGATAAAAACCACAGAACATCAACCCCGCCTCTTCTATAATCATGCCACTCCCAACTATCCTGGGAGAAAATTTTTAGTGAGCTAGAAAATGAAGAACGGCGTCTTATTTCTATAAATATTTCTTAATAGATGCCCGTTTTCAGAGGTTTTGTGTGGGCTCACTTCACAAGTTTCACAAATTACCAAACAGTTAATCTGCACATAGTTGTGAGTAGCAGAATTTCCAGCCTTCCCTCATGCTTTTTTTTTTCTCCTCACATTTTATTCAAGTAATTCTAAGTCTTTACCCTTTCATCAACCTAGTCATTTTCCACAGGAAAAAAAACAAAAACGCGTAGGTCCCGACTGTAAATAAACAAGCTCACGTTGTGTGCTGTTACCTCACTTCAGGTTTCTTTTTTGTTGTGGGGAGATTTTCTATGAACTTCCCCAAGCGCAGCTTTCAACTGCAGCCTACACATGTGGGACCTATGAGTCAAATCGGACATGAATCACACGCTCAACCATGACTCTTATTTTTCAATGACACATAACAGGCAGCTTTTTTTGGTCAGGAGTGCTGAAGTTGTGGGGAAAGTTGAAATGAAAACACCGTAAGTTGATGGGGAGGGAGAGTAAACAAAGCAGCACCAGCCAGGCAAATAAGCGAGCCTTCAATGAGTTCCTGTACAAAGATGTATGTTTCATAGCAATAGCAGAGTGAGACAATCATTGGAGTAGTAGAAACAGTACAGTAAGTTGTGATGTCAGCAAAAAGTTAGTGTTCTCAGTTTGATGAGGCTTTGCAAGCCTCAGCAGAGCCTAAATGGCCTCAACAAGATTGTCGTGGATTAAAGTGGAAAATAACAGTTTAAGGATCAAAGTGACTCATGCCTCAGACATTCTCCTCTCTTTTTTTCTATTGCTCTGAAAGCAGCCATGTGTCATGTTTTTGTTTTTAGTCATTATGTGTTTGAATTTTGTTCTTTAGAGCTTAGAAGTTTTAAAACCTTTTACACACTTTAATTAGATATTTACATCTCTGAGGCATATACTTTCTTTCTGCATAATGATCTAAAATGGCAGAGGGAAGAGCTCTTTGCGAACATTTTGATTGTGTCTCTTACTGCTGATTCATCCAATAATTAGCATATTCAAATAAACTAAAGCTGAAAGTTGACAGGGTTTCCTTCAGGTTTGATGTGCCTAGAAATGCCAGAATTTCTCCTCTTTGTTTTTAATCGTCAGCATTGATCATGTTTGATATTAAAGTTGCAAAGATTGGTTTTGTGGAGGGTGTTTCGTGATTAGAAATGTCAGCGTGTGATGTGTCAGATTTGTTGGCATTTCCCCCATACACATAACCTTATGGTGACATTTTGAGTTTCTCTGGTTTATTTTGTCATTACAGCAAGACATTCAGGTTTAACTGAAATTCTAAAATACTTAAAATACTTTTTACAAAAGAAATTATTTAATCATCAGTAACCTTATTAATGTGTAATTCCTTCCAACCAGGGCAGTATATCTGTTTTTAACAATTTGGTGTGTTATTGGTTTTTGTTGTTGTAAAAAAAAAAAAAACTAGATTTTTACAAACAAAACCCTAAAAGTTATTATTTTCCAGTCAGCTTTAGTCTGATACAATGAAGTAAAATCCAGGGCAGCCCGTTGTATTCAGTCACCAAATTAGAAAGTAGTCCACCGGTGTGTAATTTAATCCCAAGTCTAAACACAGATGTTTACATTTGTTTCTATATTAAGGTGGTGGTTTGCTAGAAAACATTGTTGGGCAAATGGGTCATTAAGATCAACAACCACAACAGACAGTCTGGAATAAAGTTGTGAAGAAGGAGCATCAGATTATAAAAATAATATCAATAGTCAGTAGATGGATGGGTCAGTAGATGCACAATGCTGTTTGCTTCTCTTCATGAAGAACAGGGATGGTTAGAGTAGATTTTTTAAAAAGCAATCCTGGAAGACAATCTGTTGGAGGCTACAAAAAACATAAAATTGAGGCAGCTGCTCACCAGTTTCAATTGGTCAGATGGACCCCCAAAAAATTGGCGCTGTGATTGGACCAGAAGGTGATTCTACTATGTATTGAATAGATAAGGCCAAACCTGTCAGATTTTGATTTGTGAAAAATTGTGAAAGGTATTTATCCTCCTCTTTCTGCTAAACAGTCATGCATTTTTTTGTGTTGCTCTATCACACCAAATCCCTACAAAATCCATTAAAGTGGTTGCAGCAAGATCAAGGGGTATGGATACCTTTTATGCTGTTTGTAGTGTACATTACAGAACTGTTGAAAAGTTACTATTGCTCAAGTTTTAGTATTTTTTATGAGTCACATTTTTTATGTTTCTGGCCTGAGTGACTTGAATCTGATCCACACAAAGACTGTTTTTATTATATCCCTTATATTTTTGTTCTCCTCTTAGGAGCCGTTGGGCCCCAGGCCCTGTTCTCCATGCCTCGGCGGCCTGGCTATGGCACCATGGGGAAGCCAATCAAGCTGCTGGCCAATTGCTTCCAGGTGGAAATCCCAAAGATGGATGTCTACCTCTACGAGGTCGACATCAAGCCTGACAAGTGCCCACGTCGAGTGAACAGGTAAGATCTGGCTCTGCTAATGGAAATCACTTCACATCTGTTTAAAACAAGGCATTTTACTGATGTCTAATGCTGCACATCTGGCAGTAAGTGGGTACATTCGTTTGTATTATCTAGTTTACATATAAATCTAGGTACTGGTGATCTCTTCTTGTCAGAAGCTTCTTTAGAGATAGAGTCCAACTCAAAGTCACTTCCAGCTAAACAGATGTTCCTGAACATGACTCGCATCATTGGTTTGCTCTTTCCCCGAGTGATGAACATTAGAAACATCCACCACTGTTCCAGAGCCAGAAGGTTTGACTTTTCTTCAATTCAGCTATCAACTTGTCAACTACTTGTTTGACCCGCTGCCCTGTTAATGGCGCCACATGCAGGTTAAAATGTGTGACTACTAGACGCATAAATAGCTTTTTCCAAAAGCCATCAACACTCTGAGTCAGTGCGCACCATGACACACACCACCACATCCTGCATTTTAAATTTGCAGTATTTTTACTGTGTATTTGTTGTAATGACTAAAGTGGCACTAAAAAAAACCAAACAAAAACAAAACAAAACAAAAACAAAGCGTCCCAACCTGGATTCAGCTAAGCAGAAATGGGTTAGTCTGCTTTTGGCAAAATAGCGCCATGATTCATCAAGGGATTTAACCTTAACTGCTGCCGGGAATAGCTTTTTTCTCAAGTACTCTTTTGACTCCACTTGTATTTGTGGAAAATTTGTCCCTGTGCTTCTGAGGATTCCAGTTATTAGTGAAGCAACGCACTAAAAAAGAGATTGCTGAAATGGCTAAAACTGTGAACTACATTAGTAAATCTGACAGGATAGCGGTGAACAGTCATCTTTATGTTCTAATTGTTTGTGGCAATCACTTCCAGTGAAATAAATTTAAACTATTCCAAGGCTCCGTTTTTTGTGAATCTCGGCAGGTTTTTTAATGCAAAAATGAAAATTTTTTTTTAGTACACATTAATATTTTAATGTCGAGGCTGTCAGTTTTACTTCAAGTTTAGCTTGTTCTGCTCTCCTCTTCTTTTTTATCTGACATCTGCTCACTTGTTATGCAGTAATGTTTTATTGCCTTGTTTATTTTGAGTTTTACGACTTAATGGAGTTATTTTATAAAAAGCAAATAAAAAATTGTTATTGAATCAATGTATTGATTCAATAAGCGATAAGTAACGGTAAGTCAGATTAATTATGATGAATTGAATATTGAAATAATCAGATAAGTATATACAGTATACAGATTCTAGTCAGTGGAAAAAAGGCTAATTGCTAAGATATCTATGTATCCAGAGCAGTAACAAAACTAAAACTATGTCAAAAATACACAGTTCATGCTCTTAAGATAAAGAAAAAACTTTTTTTGTCGGTAAATATGTTCTACCCAGAATTCAAGTGGAATAGTCGTAGCTGAAGGTATGCTGTCATTGCAGCGTTATATTGGAGCAAGTTGCACCTTCATTAGGCCTCTGTTTTGCAGAGTGTGTGATTCCCACACAGTAATGCATTTCAGAAAATACCACTAAGCAGCAATAATGGCTGTAGAACTCAAAGCAACTGGGGAGAAATAAATGCTGTAGTTTCTTATGTGCTTCTCAAAATTATGTTCCAAGCATATCCAATAAACCAAATCTAGCATTAGATTATTGTACAACAGTAAATTATATATCTAAAAAAAATTCTCTTATATTTTGCAGTGTGCTTTGTGCATTTGAAGCAGTTGTTTGAGGATCTCCCATCTTGCTGAAAACAGCGATAAAACCTTATGTTTTTTCATGCCATGAAGGGAGGTGGTCGATTCGATGGTGCAGCACTTCAAGGTCACAATTTTTGGAGATCGGAGGCCAGTCTATGATGGAAAGAAGAGCTTGTACACAGCCAACCCACTGCCTGTGGCACCGACGGGGGTGAGCCAAAATATAATCATACAAATGTTCATTGAATGAAAACAGATTGAATATCCGCACCTTTTTTTGGTCTTTCTTGACTTTTTTTGCTTCATCTGACAGGTGGACCTTGATGTCACCCTTCCAGGCGAGGGAGGCAAAGACCGTCCCTTTAAAGTTTCCATCAAGTTTGTGTCTCTGGTCAGTTGGCACATGCTGCATGAGGTGCTGACTGGCCGCAGCATGCCTGAACCGCTTGAGCTGGACAAGCCCATTAGCACCAACCCTGTACATGCCGTGGATGTAGTCCTGCGACACCTGCCCTCCATGAAGTGAGCTACTACAGTTTTTCTTTTTTTGGTTAAATTAATATTATAATTTTTTCACCTGTAGTTTTCTGGAAAAATCTATTTCCCCTACTGGGTTTTTTTCTAATTAAGGTTTTAATCTTCGTTAACTTACAAGCAGTCTTAGATAATTAACTTTTATTGAAGAATTTACCCTCAAGGAACCAGAGCATCTATCCCGAGTTTTCTCCACTCAACTTCTTCTGTCATGACTTCTTAAAATAGAAAATGTAATAAAACCTGTCCCCTTAGATATACTTAGTAAATGTCATATGTTTGTCGCCATAGTGGCTCTATTATCAGCACTCGGATCCAAACGGAAATCAAACACATCTTTTATGAACGCTCACAAAACAGCATACTATCTTCCAGTCAGTACCTTTTTCCTGAGGCTCAGCACAAGACGGAGTCCTACACAATATTGCCAAAACTGTAATAAAAACTCTTTCAAAAGGTTATTAAAAGGTTGTTTTTATCAGCACCTTTCATTTAGCTCTGCTCACAGCTGCTGGAGGCTGAAGGTATTACTTTGGCATCTCCACACACCATCAGTGCAGGAGTCACAGAATAAAATGCGGCCTACATGCAGTATTTAATGTGTCTTTTGTGCAAAGTAATGAGAGGTGGATGCGCTGAGGCTGTGTCATCAGCTTCTCATTTCACTGATGCTGTCTGAGATTATATTCAAGATAAGGTGAATGTGACACCGTAACAAAACATTCTGATGTACGCTCTCAAGTTAGGATGTAATTTTCTTCTTACCTCCTGATCGTATTTGTTGTCTGCTGATTTGTTCACTTTTTCTTCTGTGTTAAGATTCCTTCAACATTTTCTAAGCCATCTTCAATCCTTTTGCCCTTTTCTAATAATTCTTCCCTCTCTTCGTCCAGGTACACTCCAGTTGGCCGATCTTTCTTTTCAGCCCCAGAGGGCTATGACCATCCTTTGGGAGGAGGGAGGGAAGTTTGGTTTGGCTTTCACCAGTCTGTCCGCCCTGCCATGTGGAAGATGATGCTAAACATTGATGGTGAGAGACCACTTCTACTTTTCGTTTTATTTACTTACCCAGACTTCATAAAACACATCCATGCTTATGTGAAGTCATATAAATATTGACTTTTTTGATTCCATTTCATCTGTTATTGGGAATTGAGAATCTAATAAACAAGATTACTTTCAAATAATTTTTGCTTTCCAATTTTTAATCACTTACCTGGAAAAATAGTCAACATCATCAGAGTGTAGGTCTAATCTATTAAGCAGAAAGACCAGTCCTTTTTACATGTCTATAAAGTGTTTATGTAGCTGCAGATGCATCTTTGCTACAAATGATCAAACTTACACTAAAAGAATGCTGTTGTTGCATTTTAGCCAATAAAAGGCATTCTATTAATTAAAAAAAAAAATATTTGAATTATTTTATGTATTTTTAATATTGTGTAAAATAATTTTAAATGGTTAAATGAAAAATTTGCAGAATGCCAATGTTTGTATCAAATTATAAACATTGGTAATAAAATAATCAATAAAATTATAATTTACTAAAACAATTGTTAGCTGGATCCCCTCTTTACCGTAAGCCCTATTTATAATCACAATTCTTAAGTGAGTAATTTCATAAAATGGAGAGAAATTGGCTCGTATTGTTCATAGTAATAGGCATCACACAATATTGTAATTTCTTTTAGCAAAACACACTTAACTTGGGTGTGATATTGTTCCAACACCCAAAGTCAAACTTTCCAAAAAATGCAGCTTGAACTTTTATTCTTCTTTCTTTGTATTTATACTGTTTGATTCTTGCAGTATCAGTACCTCCTAGATTTGCACATAACCCATAGACTTTTTAGTTAATACCTGAACAAAGCCTTTTATCATTAAAGAAGAAATATATTAGTTCAATACAATATCCTAAGGAATTAAACTTTACTTCCAGCTTTCTTTGTTTAGCTTTTAATTTCAGAAATTTACCTTTTGGGTTAAAGACTCTGCTGGGGCCAAAGAACCAGTTACTTTAGGAAATTAAGTTAGCTTTATGGAGACCCTGAAAATGCTAAATTTAAAATGTGGTTTTTGCACCTGCTGCTTTGGTCAGAGAGCTCGGAAAAGGAACAGTCGTTTTCAAGATGGTTGCCGTGACAGTTGATGGAAACTGAGGGAAGCTTGTGTATGAATGTGTTGGTGTTCGCTTCAGTTGCTGAGACTTGTGGGTGGTCGTGGGTTGTTGGAGTCTAGCTATGCGCGGTATTTCCTTAACGCAGCTTTTGTATTGCTGTGAATGCCTAAAACCCCTGGTTGAATTTAGGTCTTTGCCTCTTATCGCTGGATGCCCTCTTTGCCCTATTTTTGTACTCTGACAACATTTATAAAACATCTTTTATGAAAACAGCTGCCTGACCGAAGACTTTTCTAATCTCCCTCTGCAACAAGAACTTTGTTTGCAAATCATTCAGTGTTGCAGTATGTACTGGAAACATCGTTTGACAAGTGGGTAATTTTTTTTTTCAGCTCTTTACCAAATCTGCCCTCCTACACACTCTGTCATGAAAAGCCCATATATCAGATAGGTGTAGCTGCAGTGAAGTTAGATGAGATAATTCATCATAACTATTAAAGTAAAAGATTATTGTATGGGAAGTCAGTTGCAGCTGCAGTGTTGTCACCTCCTATTTTTTAAAATCTGAGGTTGCGTTGGTTGCATTTTTTCTTTGGATCATAACATTTGTATAATTTTTAGAAAAGCTATTTATGTATTTTATTTTACAGCAAAACCCACTCTATTGTATTTTGCATTTAGTCTTTGTTTTTCTCCCTGAGCTTTGTTCAAACCTTAACGAGGGAATCATGAAAATGGTGTATTTATAAATATTAAGCATACAGTAGAAGTCATCATAAAAGATTTCTGTATAAATCTTCATTCAAGAACTTTTATTCTGTGTTTCTGTTGCAAATGATTTGATATCTACTTATCACCTCCTGATTTAGCTTGTTGGCCTGTGACTCAAAATCAAGTCACCATGAACATTTGGTCCTGCAGAATGGTGAACCATGTAGTTGGAGTTGTCATGCCAACAAGAGATGCGGCAATTAAAACGTGGCAAACTACCGATCTGTTTTTTTTTCTTTTTTAGCTTTAACCTGCCAATATAATTTTTATGTGCCTCAAATTTCCCTTCAAACCCTTGATTTAAGGACAGCATTGAGACTGTTTTTCTTGTCTTTTTGCCTCGACACATCATTAATTATTTGCACTTGGAGCAAAGGCAATGTTACTATATATGTGCGTGTGCCTGGGTACTGGTTGTTGAACTGGATTTTACACGGATTTTAAAACAAGGACAAAATGTTGACATTTTAATGTGGCTATTAGTACTGTTAGGTTGGCTAGCGTTTCTGAAGCAGAGGTGTCTGTGTTTTTTCTAGAGATTGCAGGACTTTGTGTCTTAGATTTCAAAAACTGCAACATTTCAGTTCCTCTTATCATCTGGACAACTTGCTATCTCTTTTGCAGCATCAATTCCCTGTAAACCCATCAAGGGAAATTGTTTTCCTTTAAATAGCTTTTTGCATCACTGTTATTTGTGAATTTAAAACACCTCATTGATACTGTGACAGTCAGTAATGTTAAATGCATTAGGTTTTCACAATTTTCTTCTCGTATATAGTTTTTTCTGTAATAAGTAACAAGCATGTCACAACAAATCAGTTAATTGCATGATAAATTAAAATGAGCTAGATGTTCACAAAAGTTTTGTAAAAGGCAGTTATACCTGCTTTTCCTGCACCAATCTAATGTTTAATGTTTTCTGAAGGGACAAGAGTTCATTATCGTATTTATGGTTTTTGTTATATTTGGTTATTCCAATTTAATTTTTTGGTTATTTAGTTTTTTTATTTTGGTTATTTAAAATTTCTTCTAATCCAGTGTAAGTAGTTCTTTGTAAATTAAAGTTTATTGATCTTTGAGAGGGCAAACCTGCATTATTATACCGTTGACATGATCATACTTAAAAATTGTCTCAAAACAACAATATTCTCACTTTTTGCAGTAACTTTTGGGAGAAGTTATCATGCAGCAAAGTTTTTTAATTGTGACAAATCTATTAAATAATCAACAATTGTTCTTTCTTTGTCTTTCAGTCTCTGCCACCGCCTTCTACAAAGCCCAGCCAGTTATCCAGTTCATGTGTGAAGTACTGGATATCCACAACATAGATGAGCAGCCTCGCCCCCTCACAGACTCACACAGGGTCAAATTCACCAAAGAAATCAAAGGTGATGCAGGGGATTTGAGATCTGCCTGTATGTCAGAAATTGAGTTTTAACTTGTGTTAAAGTTTCAGCTTGTGTGTTTGCTTGGCGAGAGGTTGAACAAGATTAGCTTTAGCACATGACACAGCCGTTCATACAGGAGCATTTGTTTTTAATTGACACCTTGGTGATGTCCCCCCAGGTTTAAAGGTGGAAGTGACGCACTGTGGAACGATGCGGAGGAAGTACCGTGTTTGCAACGTGACCCGTCGGCCTGCCAGCCATCAAACGTGAGTCAGCGTGTTGGCAGGCAGTAGGGCATGAGAAGAGGAGGGGAAGACAGGGGATGGGGCACAAACTGGGAAGTCATCATCAGCTCATTAAACACTGCAGATAAAAGCAGACTCCTTTGATCATTTATTTTTTTTATTGTATTTATGGCTGAACAGTCTGTCAACACCCAGCATTGATTTCTGTTGGCTAAAAACATAAAAATGGATCAACAAACACTTAAACTCAAGAGTCATAATTCATTGTTTTGCTACCATTGCCATAACATAATTATAAGTTTGTATAATTTGAAGTCTATAAATATATGGATGGATGGCGCCGTGTAAAAATGGATCTGTGGTTTATACTGATATAAGTGTTTTATTTCCTTAGGTTCCCTCTGCAGTTGGAGAACGGTCAGACAGTAGAACGCACAGTAGCCCAGTACTTCAGGGAGAAGTACAACCTGCAGCTCAAGTACCCGCATCTGCCCTGTCTACAGGTGGGCCAGGAGCAAAAGCACACCTACCTGCCCCTGGAGGTGAGAGAAAACCTTTTTTTTAATTTTCTTTAAAAAATCATTTAATCAAATCTGAGTCACCTGCATTAGAAAAATAAATTGAGCAGTTGTAAGAATTTGTTAGATAAAAAAAATCCTTAACTGGCTAAATATAGAGAAATAAACTTAACTTTTTTTGTTTTCTGTCAGGTGTGTAACATTGTAGCGGGTCAGCGGTGCATCAAGAAGCTGACAGATAATCAGACCTCCACTATGATTAAAGCCACAGCTCGCTCTGCGCCCGACAGGCAGGAGGAGATCAGCAGGCTGGTGAGTTCTGGAAAACCGTTCATAAACTACTGCGGGAGACAGTTTCTGATATGGGAATTTTTAAATATAAAATATATATCTGCTCCAAAATACAATTCACAGCATTTAAGTTTAATGGAGCTAAATGTAGATGTGCTTAGTCGTGATGATGCAGTAATCACTTGGTCAGAGACCGTAATCAGCCAATTTCTATTCATAAAATGACAGAAAATAAACTCATAGGAGCATGAAAAAACAGAACCTTCTGTAATGTATTTGTTTTGTTTTGAATGTGGTAGAAATACAATGGTGTATAGAATGGGAATAATCTTTTACTTGCTTAATTTTATATTTGATTCAAACTGTTGATTTATAACAAAAAAAATTGCAGAAATTTGTTTTCTCTTTCACATGTTTTAGTCTTTAAGAAATAAAAAAAAAGAGAAATCTGCCAAAATCTGAATCTTCAGAGGAGACAACAAGAAAAATTGGCAATTGGTAATGGCCAGAAGAGGCCTAATTTATATCAATTGATCTCACTTTTTATGGCTGCAGGGCTGTAATGCAGGTAATCTGTCCTCATTTTATTATAATTTAGCAAATAAATAAAACAAAAACTGACTACAATAAACATTTGATAAAGGTCATAAAGTTTGACTACCGAAGAAAGTGAAGGAATTATAAAATTATCTGTATTTTGTACGTGTATGTCCATAATCTCGGATTGTTTTTTTGCCAAGTTTTAGTTCTGAGTAGGACGGATTATTGTGTGTAAGAACTAAAATAGTGGTGGTTATTAGCGTTGATATATACAACTAGTACAAACATTTTTGTGTTTTTGTTATTTGTTTGCAGATCTTTGGTTAGAAGAAATTAAAGGAAAATTGGCAGCTTCTAATTATTGGATGTTTGATTAGCATGGCATTAAATCGAATAGAATGCAAAGCCTCTGTCATGGTGTGCCGTATGAAAAGATTTTATAGAGAAGATTTATGAAATGTTTGACAATAATTAGACAAAATTGTCAGCATGTTTTCTCTCTGCAGTAAGTCGTAGCACCATCTAGTTCTACTATAGAATATTTGAACAGAAGCTAATTAACAGAAGGTCCACATCTTCGGCTCCATAATACTCTCTTCCCATCTCTGTGGTAAATTACTGGTTTTATAATCACCTCACTCTCCCTTGTTCTCATTTTGTGTTATTTCTGGAGGCATGTCTCTGTGCTTCTCCATCACATTTGGCAATTACAGCACAGATCTGCCCAAGGTCAAAAACATGCCCCAGCCTAAATGGCTGTAATGTGAATCTTCGACTGTCTCAACAGCATGTTGTTTATAAGAGAGGCTGAAAAACTGCACTGATTGGTCAAGGCTTCCACTAGATTAGCAATACACATTGTAAATGTGCCATTACCTTATTACACTCCCCAGCTGTTCTCTGAAAATAAAAATGGCTAGGTTAGAGCGGAGGAGATCATTTCAAACAGGACGACGTGTTTTCATACTCTACTGACTGAAACTTACAGGATGAAAAAGAGATTCAGTCTGATAAGGTGTGTCTGTGAGAACTGCATAATGAATCCTATAGAAGATTAAGATATAATCATAAAGAGTCCTGACATTTTTCACAATAGTGAAAATAGTTAGATTGTGTTCTCTTTCTGTCAGCCTCCAGGTGTTTTTATGCAGTGATTACCTGCCCAGCATCAACCTTGCTCACCATTAATCCCTCGCCTCCTTTTCCTGCAGGTGCGAAGTGCCAACTACGAGGCGGACCCATTTGTGCAGGAGTTCCAGTTCAAAGTGCGCGACGAGATGGCTCATGTGACGGGGCGAGTGCTACCCGCCCCCATGCTGCAGTACGGCGGCAGGGTGAGCACTGAGCACTTTATGGTACCCTTCTTTTAAATCACGCCCATTCTCTCTGTTTGTCTGACACGCTCTGCCCCTGTGTCTGTGGGGAACTAATCACTGGCTTCTGTTTGTATTTGATGTCCTTTTTTTTGCCCTGGTTGAGTCTCAGTAGTGTAACCTATAATTCAATTTATAAAATTACAAAAAAAGGTTTCTAGGTCCAAAGTATTCCTTAAAGACTTAAATTTTGAAAGTAAGCATCAGAAAAATTGTCTTGGATTCCCAAATTATGTTTGACTGGTGAATTTCCCAGCATCTTGGTATTAATGGTTGTCTGCATAGATGACGTGCAACAGATTTATTTAGTTAGGATAAATTGAAAAGGCAGCCTATTGAGACTGAACTATATTCTGGATTAACATTTGTTTATCCTACTGGAGGAAACGCACCATTTTTTAAAAAAATCATTCAAATCAGTCACGCACACCCAAAATTTGCTTCTCACACACTATATTGCATCACACTAGCAATATACCAACATTTAGAATTTGCAATAGTCTATTATGACATTTGAATTTAAAATCTTATTTTAGAATCTTTTAATGCTTTAATTTCTTATTTATTTAATTTTTGTCAAGTTACAGTGACAAATTTCTCTGTTTTCTGGGATTTTATGTTATGGACCAACACAAATGAAATGTGAAGTGGGGAAAAAAAATTAAACGGTTTTCAAAATAATTTTTCCAAAGAAAAATCTAAAAAGTTTCCAGTCATAAAATCCCCAAGAGTAGAAGTTTGCTGTTGTAATGAGATACAATGTGGTAAAGTTCAAGCTATTTGACAACCTTTACCAGCTGCTGTTTGTCTCAGTGTAAGCTCCAGTGAATAAGTGATGTAGTTGGTGGGTGCATGAGTTTTGTGCTTTTTTTTTTTTTTTCCTTTTCTGTGTTGTTACTTTTGTTGGTCTGTTTAAGTAGTCTTCTGAACATTTTTTGCTCACTTAATCTTCAGTCCATGTGTTGAGTTTGTGATGTCGTTTCAGAACCGCACCGTAGCCACGCCCAGTCATGGGGTTTGGGACATGAGGGGGAAGCAGTTCCACACTGGAGTGGAGATAAAGATGTGGGCCATTGCCTGCTTCGCCACACAAAGACAGTGCCGGGAAGAAATTCTCAAGTAAGGCTGCTTCCTCAGTCTGATATCTAAGGAAGAAAAGTGCATCACTTTAAACATCACAGGAGTAGATGTTAAATTTCTTTTGGCCTTGATGATCTGATATTTTTCATGTTGCTCAGTGATTTTTTATTTTTTGTAATCATTCAATCTTGCTTACAGGGGTTTCACGGACCAGCTACGTAAAATCTCAAAGGATGCTGGGATGCCCATCCAAGGCCAGCCGTGCTTCTGTAAGTACGCCCAGGGGGCTGACAGCGTGGAGCCGATGTTCAGACACCTGAAGAATACCTATGCTGGACTGCAGCTCATCATTGTCATCCTGCCTGGAAAGACTCCGGTCTATGGTTAGAAAACTACTAAAATAGAAGTTTGTTTTTTTTATTTAAATGCAAATAGCTCACAGTTCCTACAAAGCTGTGTGTAAACATGAGTACATTTAACAGTTCTCATTTCTAGTTTTCAATTTTTCTTCATTTTTTTCCAGTTGTTTGACAGCTAAATTTTAAACCTTTAGACTATGACTGCAGCAAAATTGTACAAAGTATTGACATAATTATTTTTTTTTCCACTTCATGATGCACTAGACTGTGTTCCTCTCTTACAAAAATTCCCAATCAAATACCTGGAATATGTGGTTGTAATTAGAAAATAAAGTTGAATACTTTTATGTGATAAACCAGCAATAAAAACTGCACAAGATCATTTAAAATGCTTTTTTTTTGTTCAATCATCCAAAGCTGAAGTGAAGCGAGTGGGAGACACCCTCCTGGGCATGGCGACTCAGTGCGTTCAGGTGAAGAATGTAGTGAAGACGTCGCCTCAGACTCTGTCCAACCTCTGCCTGAAGATCAACGTGAAGCTGGGTGGAATAAACAATATCCTGGTTCCTCACCAACGGTTGGTCATGACAAATTTTCACACCCTTCTTTCACAGTTTGTTTAAAATATCTCTGATTAATCTGACCATTATGTTGTTTTAATTTTCAGGCCATCAGTGTTTCAGCAGCCAGTTATCTTCTTGGGGGCAGACGTTACACATCCGCCAGCTGGTGATGGGAAGAAGCCTTCGATTGCAGCAGTTAGTTTCATGTCTATTTGGACATTTTTCAGTTTGTTTCTCTTGATCTCTCTCTTTTTTCCTTCCTGTGATTTATCATCCCTACTCCTCTCTCAAATGTTCCCTCTCAGGTGGTTGGTAGTATGGACGCCCACCCCAGCAGGTACTGTGCCACGGTGCGTGTCCAGAGACCTCGGCAGGAGGTCATCCAAGATCTGGCCTCCATGGTGCGGGAGCTGCTCATCCAGTTCTACAAGTCGACCCGCTACAAGCCTACCAGGATCATTTTCTACAGGGACGGGGTTTCAGAAGGCCAGTTCAGACAGGTACGTTCCCTCCGACAAACTTTATTTCTTCAACCTGTTTTAAATTTTTCTTAGAAGAATAACAAAACTTAACAGGAAATAAAATCTGTTGCTCCGGGCTTTTGGATTTATCCCGGGATAATCTGGTGTAGCTGAAAGAGGATTTTCTGGGTTTGTTCTTGCCTTCAATCTTGCTGATTAAGAATTGAAACCCAAATATAAAAACTGTTCAGTAGCTTTTTCCTATTGTTTATTTTTTATGACATATTTGTACATTGGAACATATTAATCTGTTTTTTTGTTGTTGTTTTTGCTGATTTGTTTGTATTGTTAAACAAGTAAATTTATGTTTTATCTAATGTTAATTGCTAATATTACCACCAGTCACATAGAAGATTTAACATTTTAAACTTTTCATGTGACAGAATTTTAAATCTTAAAACATTGAACTCAAATAAAATGTTTTCTACCAAGTCATCCATGTTTGGATAACATCACTGTTAAGTGACTATGTAAGCTGCATGTACCAAAAAATTGTAATATAAATAATAAATAAAAATGGGAGAACTTCCTTATATAAAATGTGCTTAGATTATTGCAGTTGCTTTACCAGACCTCTGCATTTTAAATATCCCACTGATCGCATCACTGTGTGGAGGTAACAGCTGCTAGTCGTGCTTTGCTGATCAGTGCTGCAGCTGCTGCTGCCTTGAGATTAGTTTATAGTTGGCTTGCCTGTAATATTGTTTGCTGTTTGCTCCGTTAGAACCAAAACTCACAACAAAGACTAACAGCAACCCATAGTGTTGCATTTCTATCATCTGCGGGAAACATTTGATGCACATTGAGGATTTTTCTTGATTTGAGCTTAATTTTGTGATGTGAAAGTACTTCTGTACATTTTTGTTCCTCATACTGAAAGTCATTAAGAAGCATACCTCTTGTTCATCAGGTGCTGTACTATGAGCTGCTGGCCATCCGGGAGGCTTGCATCAGCCTGGAGAAGGAGTACCAGCCAGGCATCACCTACATTGTTGTGCAAAAACGCCACCATACTCGCCTCTTCTGTGCCGACCGCAACGAGAGAGTAAGTCCCAACCTAAAATTATTATTATATTAAGTCCTTTTATTTATTTGCTCCCACAGCAGCAATGATAAGTGAGAAGCATTGTGTTTACCAAGTTATACTTTTTCAATGTTTAGTCTAGAAAGTGCAATCTCTGCAGGATAGAGGACAAAGAGTATTTATATAGTTTAACATGGAAACAAAACTCGCTGGTTCTTGATGCGTCATAACCATTAGGAGGTAATTCTGGTTTACTCTTGTTAATTAGAATGGTGAGGGTAAGTCCTGAAAATGTGCTTCTTTATTTGTCCCTTTTGTTTTTTTTTTTTTAAATGACTGTTTTATTAACCCTCCTGACCTGAGTAATTGCGTTCGATTAAAGCATTAGGGCCCTCACCAATCGCTCTGGAGTGGTACTCAAGGTCTCCTGACTGAGCTGAAGCCAGTAATAACCTTATTTTCTCCATAGACTCTCATACAGAGCATTAGGCTCTCAAGGGCCCTGGGATTTTAATTGGTTGTTTTTGTCTACCTTTGTTGCTCCATGAACTGTCTCTGTTTTTAACTTTTACTGCTTGAAATACGTCAGCGTATTGAGTGCCTTTTAGATGTGCTGTTCATTTTTGTTTAGTTTTTCCCCTAATAGTAAGATTCTTAGAATTGAATAACTGAGAGTGACAAAATCCTTTGCTAGGTTGGACGCAGTGGAAACATTCCTGCTGGTACTACTGTGGATACAGACATCACACATCCCTACGAGTTTGATTTTTACCTCTGCAGCCATGCTGGAATACAGGTTAGTGCAGTTTTTGCACTCATTTATCATTACGTGTAGAATCAATTCAAATGCTCTGATTAAAAACCACTTGCTTTTATTTTTTGATTTGAAATATAGATAAAATAATTCAGGTTTCATCTTTTGGACAATTTTAAATTTGAGTTGTGGTTGACATTTACGCTATAAAGTTTTGTTAAAAAAAATTATGCTTTCAGTTTTCAATATATAATGTGGGTCTGGAACTTATTATTATTTTATTACCGATTAATCTATCAATTATTCTGACAATCTATTAGTTGGATTAAAAAAATTGCACATTTTGCAGATTTTTCATTTACCACTTAAGTTTTTTATACATTAGAAATGCATAAGGATGCAAATCAGCAAATTATTTAATTCATTTTTAAAATAAGAAAACAAATATTTTCTTGGCTAAAATGTAATAACATGTCATTCCTTTGGCTTTTACTTAATCATTTGTAGCACAAGCTGCATCTTCAGCTAACAAAAATACTTTTAATATCAACATGCAAAAAGTTCAGCCCTTTCTGCTCAAATGAACATAAATGCAGTATAAGGCTGATCTGTTGATCATTTTTTGAATAACTGTTTAACAATTGAATAGCCAAAAGTAGCTTAATATAAAGGGTTTTTGGTTGGAAGAACGTGAACCATGTGAAACTAAAACTTTGCTACTTGTTGCGTTCCGGGTAGAACATATTTACAGACAAATGCCAAATATGAATATTTTTTGTACAGTTTCAACTTAATTACTGTTCTCAGTGTGTTGTTTTTTCAGCAAATGGCCTTTGTTGAGTCTGTAGACTCCAGTTAACGATTAATCAATATTCAGTATCAATAATCAATATTAATCCAATACTACTTTTAAAAATCATAGCTAAACCTTGGTTGTCTTCATAACGCAGATGTTTGACCTTCTGTCTTTGTAATCTACTAAAATCACAATTTCTGAGTTGTTATCCAACCTATATTGGACTGAAAATCTTTCTAGTTCCTTTGTGAGAGGTTTTTTTTTTTTTTTTTTTTTTGTGGTTAAAAGCTAGTAATTACACTTCCCTACCATTTAATTGTCCCCTCTCAGGGCACCAGCCGACCCTCCCACTACCATGTATTGTGGGATGACAATTGTTTTACTGCTGATGAGTTCCAGCTGCTCACCTACCAGTTGTGCCACACCTACGTGCGCTGTACCCGTTCTGTCTCCATCCCTGCACCCGCCTATTATGCCCACCTGGTGGCCTTCCGCGCCCGCTACCATTTGGTGGACAAAGAGCATGACAGGTAAGACGAGCAAGCAACCACTACAAAAACAGTTTTTTGCCCCATATTCAGACATATGTTTGCAGACAAACACAATTGGTTTGTTTTTCTCTCCTCAGTGCCGAAGGTAGCCATGTATCGGGTCAGAGTAACGGTCGCGACCCCCAGGCGCTGGCCAAAGCTGTTCAGATTCATCACGACACCCTGAGGACCATGTACTTTGCCTGAGCAAACATCCCTCCCCTAACCATGATCACCTTTATCACACAAACACAAAAACAACCATGTACGCTTGGTTTGCCAGTTGAGGAGTCCTCATAGGTGCATGCCCAGCCCCCCGCCCCCAACACGCCGAGTCAATGCGGACCTGACACTGTGCAGAAGAGAGAGCAGGGAGGAGGGAGGGGAGGAGGCACCCCTACACTGGACTGATGATTCAAACGCTGCTTTAAAGACAAACGAGACAGAAACTCAGCACTATTATGCAATATTAAACCAGCCAACTAGTTTATTCCCACCCTTTTCAGGCCCCTCCTATCTTTTCTTCCCTTGTTTGTGACCTTGTGGGTGTTTCTGTTTCTTTTCTTCTCCCCTCCTTCGGCACAGACCTTCCTAATGGTCTCATCCTGCACCATCTCTAGTACCTCAAGTCAGTTTGAGCAGCAGCACTTTTACATTCTTTCAGTTTTACTGTAGTTTGTCGATACTCCCTGAGGTTTGAAACAAGAGAGGATTTTTCGGAGTGTACGTTTATGGACCACAGGTCCGTCACATTGCCACTTTTCCCCCTTTTCTTTCACTTCTCCCCAGTGTATTACTTTAATGAAGACATATGTTTTTGAGCACACTGCCATCTGTTGGCGACGAGGTATAAATGCCCTCTAAAAGTAACAATGAGAAGTTGTCTAGCAACGTTTTAGATGATTTTTGATTTATTTTAACGGTCAGTTGTCAGGTTTGAACTGGGGCAGTTTTTATTGGCTGATCTAAAGGAAAAAAATGCTGAATTGCAGCCATGTATCTTTAAGTATAACACTGTTTTTAATCCAGTCATTTCATCTGCATGCAGCGGAAAACTATTGTTTTATCCTTGTTAATGAATTATCTAAGTGTTGTTCGCATTCTTAGCAATCATTGTGCATTCGTTTCCCTCAGTGCTTTATCTTGCATTTTCCCTGTTCAAGATGGTGGATAATTTGATTGTGACAATGGTTTCCTTTAGTGCAATAATCAGCTGAACGAAGGGAAGAGGATTTTAGGGGATTTAAATGACTCATGAATTTAATATTTCAATGAAAAGTTTGCCCACTTCTAAGGCACTTATTTTGTTGCTCCTCTGAATTAAAGAGGCAGTAATTATTATTATTGTTTTTATTTGAGTCACCCTTTGCTGTTCAGTAAGAATGGTGCATCCACAGTTATGGTCATTATTATGTTTCAATTTGAACTGAAGGAATTTATGCACCAGTATAGCTTCAGAGTATAATTGATTTTAATACTCCCAAACATGATTGTCTTTGAGATTTTTTTTTTTCAAAGATTCTCAACAGATGGCAGCAAAGTGGAGTGTAAAGGCCATATAGAAGAAGTATTTAAGTGCCTGGCAGAAATGTTTAATTTTAAAAAAAAAAACCCAACCAAAAACAGTAAGAATCTCATTTCAATCAGTTAAAAAGGTCACAAGCAGAAACTTTCACCTGATGCCTGTCATTTTTGTCCACAGCCATCTGACTTGTCTATACATCTCATTTAAAACGACTATAGATCAAAAATATTTATTCCCTTTTTTTTCTTTTGCTAGCTGTTAGCTTTCCCTTAGAGCTGACTTTTTTTTACTTAGTATTCAAAAGACATGAATCCAGCTGCTACAGTGGACTTTTAAAATAATGGACAGGATTTATAGGTATGGAGTTAAACTTGTGATAAAACAAGAGACTTTCAGGAAGCTTTTTTTTGGAAGATGTCAGCCAGGTGTAACTCCTGCCCATTTAACTGGCCCTGAATAGGAAATGGCCTCAAAACAGAGCAGAGGAGTTATGTAGGGGATTTGCGGCTATGTGGTCACCGAAGACCTTTCACACATCAGATGTGCCTTATTGGTGCAAACAACATCTCCAATATGGCAGCATTAGTGTTGTCATCCAATTTTAAATGTGCAGTCTGTGGCTCCCTCTGTTGCTACCTCAGAGGCATTTCAGCAATGAAAAAACTTTGATCCCATCGTACACCTCTGGGCTTGGGTTGATGATTGTGATTTTCCTTGGAAGTGTTTATAGTGCGGTCCCCACATTACTCCTCCTTTCCGTTGCAGACCTGAAGCTTGTTCAGGAAAATGTTTTTAAAAAGTTATCTGCACTAAAAGAAGCATGTGTTTCTAAATGTAACACAGGCACGGTGCTACTCTAAGAGTTTGAATCTGAGCCTCTGTGCATGAGACTCTAAATAAGCAGGTTAGGGTGAGAAAAAAAAAAAAGAAAACCTCAGAATGGAAGGACGGGATAAGGTGCTTTCGCTATGGTTGATGCAAAGAGTAGATTTACAAATAATTTAGGGTTAGATTTTTGGGGTTTGAGATCTGGTGAACGGTACAATGGCAGACGTTCCTTTGAATAGTGAGGCATAATGTAGAGTCCTGCCTCCACTGTCGCAGCCTTGCAGTCTGGAGGCCAGTGTGTTTTGAGCCTTCATTATTTCACTAGTACCTTTTTAAAAGCCAGATTATGAAATATATTTGTACATTTTAAGTTCTGTAATGCACACCACTTATTTTTGCTAACAGAAAAGATGTAGTCTAATTATTAATCTTAGTAATTAGTGTATCATAAGTAAAGGTTAAAAAGATATAACAAAGTTGAATTATTACAGCTGACTGTTGACTTGTTCCTGTGTCGGTGTGTAGACGTTTAGTACCTGTATGAACAGCGGTGGGGTTGTTGGACCTAGTGACGTGTTTGGACTATTATTGGTAGGGATGTGGACTTCAGCCACCGTTTTCTTTGATGTTTGGATAAAAGAAAAAAAAAAAGCTTGCAAGATGCTTAATGCTGTTCTATTTTTTTTTCTCACAGCTGGAAAATTAAATGAAATGAAGTTGGCATGCTCTGAGCAGATTTTATTTCAGGACAGAAGAGTCAGTAGTCAATAGTTTGCTGTTGATTCCTTTGAATGTGTTGACTGCTTCTTGTAAAGACGGGGTAGAGCAATGTTTGTGATCCATTTCAAATCCGCATGATCAAGAAAATAACTTGACAATTGAGCCGTAGTTCTCAGTTCCTTTTAGTTAAATCCTCTAAGGATTTGCGTCGCACTGCAACCCCTGTTCCAAAAACTGGCCTCAAGCCCCTTATGTGACCAGAGCGTCGGCCTACCGGCAAATCAGTGTGACAAAGCCTGTAATCTAGTTTTTCACACCTAAATAAAGGTTCTCTTTTATGCCGGAGGACTACGTTCAGTGGCCGTACAATCCCCCCACCCGGAAAATGAAAGGTCGAAACTGAAGGACAATTTAGTGGGCTTTCCGGAGATTTCAAGTGTGCATGTTTTTGGAAGGACTTTTAAATGATCAGTGAAAGCTTTATGCGGTAGGTTATGTCGCAAGTTGAACAAATGAGTGCATGGCAGAAGAAGGAGGAAGATTGTATCTCGTTAGGCTGAAAAGCATGTCGAGGGCAGTTGAACACATGTTTACATGGCAGATGTGTTTGCCTGTCTTATGTTTTTAATGCCATCAGCTGCTCCTTGCAAATACAACCAGAACATTTCAGGCCTGCCAATGTAAACGCTCAATTGTATTTTATTTTATTTTTTTCTGAAAACTACATTTCCTTTTTACTCTTTTTTTTAAATGTCATTTGATTTGAAATAGTTTGGTGCACAGAATAAATAATAAAACACCTAATTCTCTTAGATTTCTCTGTAGAAGATAAGGTTTTCCATTTTTTTGCGTTGTAGAAGTAGCTACATTTAACCTTTTTGTAGTAATTGATAGGTCCACCTGCTTTGGTCGCTATGCTTGTTTCAGGGATGTATCAAAGGAGTGAGAAGAAGTCCACTGAAAGTGCCTTTCCTCTCGATGGTGCTGTTATGTGAAAATGTAAAACTGAACTTGTAAAATCTCCTCAGCAGTGGCCACTTTACTATTCTCCAAGTGTTTGTTGGCAATCCAAACAGGAAGTCAATGTACCGAGACAGTGAGTCTGTAGAATAGGAGAATACAATGCCAAGTAGATCTTTGTAGGATGTCGGTGTCTTGGACCAGAGGTTCGTTGGGACAGTGGGATGTGATTCAGGGTCGGTTTGTGTGGATCGAGCATGGGTGGCGGTGGGGATCGTTTCTTTGACGCTTTTACGGCCCCCTGATCACGAGCGATGAACTTAGCACAGCACTTTAGAGACTGCCACTCTCACTCAGACATATAGCCAAGAGGTCCCTGTTCCTCCAATTTTCTTTCCGGCTTAGAGAAGATCCAACCCGTTGCTCGGTTATTTAAAGTGTGCCTCCTTTTCTCATGGCTTTGTTTGGCTCGGTTGAGTCTGCCTTCTCTCTTGTGTCTGTTTCCTGTCAGAAACTGCCACTCGATACATCGCTGTAGCCACAGCTGGGCATCAATTACAATTTGTTGGGCCTAAAATATTGAAGTAAATTTTGCACTGACAAACATCATGTTCTCAAATGGTTTCTCTCCGACTGAAGAAAGCAAGACGAATAGGATCTCAATATGCTTGAGTAAGCAGGGAAAAAATAGTTAAGTGTCCTTCTAGCTAACCGTGAGAAAAGCAGGTTCTGTCAGTATTGAGATTTTACACTTGATGCCCGGCCCTAGTAGCAGCAGCAACAACCTGTGGCATTTTATCATCGCGATGCAACACCCTGCCTGTGTGTGTCATCTCTGATGGAGGGAACGTGTGCCCAACAGAGTCCTCCTTGTCTCAAGCCGCTATGGCAACAACTAAGAACCGAGGGACGTCGCTTTCCGAGGGGGTGGGAGGGGACAGGAGGAGGAGGGTTGAATCTTTTTATTACAAGAAATCTCAAAACACTGCACCTCATTTACCTTGGTATGCTGCATATGTTATACTACATGAAAGAAAACTGCAAACGGCTTTTATTACGACATATAATGCTTGAGTAATGCCTGATTGCGATATTCTTATACGGTAACTGTTTTAGAGTCAGAATAGTTATAACTGTAAAAAATATTAAAAGAAAAACAAAATATTCTGTTTTGTCTTAACACTTATTTGATTTAAAAAAAAAAAAGATTGTTCTTGAGCCGACTTTTGTTGTCCTATTTAAATGTGTTGTTCTTTCAATATATATATATATATAAATATATACATATATGAAATATATATGCGGAATATTTTATGGTGTATTTATTGAGAGCGCGTTGAAGCGGCTGGAGTCTCCGCATCGTTTTCGCAGTGTGGTGGGGGGGTGGAGCTAAGAGGAAGATGCCCTTTTTCTTTTCTTTAAGCCCCTCCCTTTAAATGTTGATGCCTTATTCTCTTAGACACGCAAGCACAACAATATGTCAGGGGGTATGGGGTTAAGGAAAGATTTGCCTTGTTACTGCCGTGCGTCGGGCTCACTCTTCTAGTTATTCATTCTCTTCCGCTTTCACTTTTCTTTTTTTTTTTTTAACCACCCAAGAGGGCGATTTCCCCCTCCCCCACATATAGCTAATTTCTGATGAAGGGAACCATTTCTCAACCACACTGACCAGAGTGTCAAAAGCTGACTTTTATTTTCATCCCAAGCTGCTAATTGGTACGTTAGCCATGTACGGGACAAGTGGAGAGGGGGGTAGGAAGGAAAGTTATCTGAAAGACAATATTTTTGGGGTCATGTTGAATCTTTTCTTTTTTTTCTTTTACGTAGGCTTAGCTTCTATTCTCTTAAAATTGTCTCCTTTCTGGTGCCAGAATATTTTACAGCAGGAACAGGTCTCATTCCACAAGAAAAGACATGCCTGAGCCTTAAATGCATTCTTACAGAGTTGACCTTGCAAAGCCTTTTCCTGGGCAGCCTACCAAGTAATCTAGCCTGCGTACTTGATCCGTCATGACTTCCGAACCGGTGTCCTCATCTCTGTTCACTTCACACAGAAACCACTAACTTTTTTTTTTTTTTTTGGAGAACTCTGATGTGTAAGCTTTTTACATAATGCTTTTGGCAGAATAGAAACCAAGTCTGGGTCAAACGGCATTTGGAAACCCTTTTTAGCATTTGTTTTCACCTGACGAGCAGAACTCTCTGCTTCAGGATAATAATATAATCATTTAATTTGATTTTTTTATTTTTTACAACCAATTATTGTCTCATCACTGATGGCAAATCCAAAGAACAGTATTTTCAGATACAGTTTGACCTTGGCCTTAGAGAACAATGAGGTTCCCCCAGCTTACTGGATTACAGAGACCTGTGCCTGTACTATAAACCAAGGATGAATTGTGTTGTGATGAACTGATTTTTTTTTTCTCTGTTTTTTTTTTTTAATGGTTACTCCTGAGCCTGCAGGAGGATCAGACATGGACCTTTTGAAGTTTTGTCAAACTTATTCCAAAGCAAATAGGCCCCTTTGTCCTTTAAACCAAATTATCTTTGGTATAATAACTGTTTACCAGAATGTTTACTCTCTCAGCCCACATTTCACCTTTTTCTTTTTCTTCTTCTTTTTTTTTTTTTTTTTTTTTTTTGCGTTTTGCATTCCAGCAGATTTCAAACCAAATATTGCAGATGAGATTAGGCTCCTGATGCCGTTTACCTTGTACACACTTGATGGTTTGATGACAGATGAATAACAGTGGCCAAGGATTTGAAAAACAATGTATACTCTGATTGCTTGAATATCCTTATTTTTGTCTTCACTGTAGCAAATTAGAGATCCTGGGCTCTGATACTTCTGAGTGAGGCACCAGCAAACAGACATACATGTTGAGCAGTCACAAAAAAACGGATGATCCTTGTCTCAGTATTTTGTAAAGGCTCTGTTGTACCAACAGCTCTATTCCTTTGAGTTTTAAATGTCTTTCTTTTGTAACCCTCATATAGTTTGTTGGCCTTTTTAGTGTTGCTTTGCTTCAGTTTGAAGTGTATCTTTGACTAATACTTGCAATAAAGTGCTTTGCTTAACTTCAGTTGTCATTGTTGGATGTTTTTTAAACTAAGGCTAGAATTTGTTTTAAATAATTAAGAATTAAAGTACTAATTATTGTCATTAAACAAATTAAAATAAGAAATTAGGCCACCGTTTTGATAAAGTAACTCCAAGAAACATAAATGTGTTAAATAAAAACACTAAATCATATACATTAAATGGATGTACCGTAATATATAACCCAACTTTAAACTCTGGCAGACCAACCACCCAACCTAAATGGAAAGAAAATTTCCATTGTGCAGACTTGGCATATTTTGCATGTACAGGATGAGGGAGTTTATGCTTGGACCACTTTTTTTCACAAGACAGAAAATATAATGTTAATGGTCTAATGTGCCAAAAAATCTTATTAAAACTTTTATATCTGACTGAGAAAAAACTGATAATCACCTAATAGACATTGTTCTTTTGGGGTTTTAAAATAGCGTTTTTGACTACTGATTCATAGCATACAAAAGCTGACAACTGGATCCTTTCAGAAAACTTCCATTCAAGAATAATAAAGAACAAATGTGATTTTCTTGGAATAACATTACTGTTTACACAGCTGTAGCTCACTACCATAAAATGCACAGTTGAAATTATGTCTACATGTTTCTTTGATATAATCTTTTGTCACAAATGCACATGTTAACTGTGGCATATTGTAGCTAGAGAGCAATTTTAGATCCTGGGGTCTGTAGGGGCTCCAAGCAAACCGGAGTGTACAGTATTAACAAGTCAAAGTAGTTGAAAACACCTGTGTGCCGATTTGAAAATGCTTGAAATCAGTTTTTTTTAAAAATACATTGACATGTATTTTTCAAAGGTGCAGTTAGCTTAGTCGCAAAAAGATTATATAGGTTTAAACGAGCTCTGGTGTATGGTCATTGGGTACAATCATCCACCCATTGTCTTAACCCATTATCAGTCCATTAGCTATACAGAGACATGCCCACATGTACACTCATAAGGGCCATTTTAGAGAGCAATTTAACTAATAATTATCTTTTTGAACTGTAGGAGGAAGCAGGAGTGCCTGGAGAGAACCCATCTGTATAAAGTTTTTGAAGAAATGACCCAGGCCCAACTTCTGAAGTTCATTTGTTTTATTGTAATTCATAATTGTTTAATTGTAGGCTTTTACTTGACGTTTATTGTCATAAATGGATTAAATTAGATAATTTTTTTTTCTTTTTTTTTTTTTACTAAAAAAGCCAATTTTGCTAAACACATTTTCTGCACCGATTTTTACAGACTTGGTAAAAATGTGAATAAATTAGTGGTTCATCATTTCTGGTGCAGTTTCGCAGTACAGCCTCTGGGTGTCGCCAAAACGGGCAAGGTACATTTATACATTTATATTTATGATCATACATGTATATAGACTTATATTTTTGTATTTGTATTTCTGGTTAGCTTGTAGGTATTTCTTCACTATGCTGTTTTGTTTTACTCTATTGTTTTTTTTTATTTTTTATTTCTCTTACTTGTATTTTGTACTATCAAGAAAAAAAATTAATTCTGACTTTAAAGTCAGAATCCTGAGATTAAAGTCATTCTGAAAAGTCAGAATTCTGATTTTAAAGTCAGAATCCTGATTAAAGAGATTAAAGTCAGAATTCTTCAGAATCCTGAGATTGAAATCAGAATTCTGACTTTAAAGTCAGAATCCTGAGATTAAAGTCAGAATTTTGAGATTGAAATCAGAATTCTGACTTTAAAGTCAGAATCCTGAGATTAAAGTCAGAATTCTGACTTTAAAGTCAGAATTCTGATTTTAAAGTCAGAATCCTGAGATTAAAGTCAGAATCCTGAGATTAAAGTCAGAATTCTTCAGAATCCTGAGATTGAAATCAGAATTCTGACTTTAAAGTCAGAATCCTGAGATTAAAGTCAGAATTCTGACTTTAAAGTCAGAATCCTGAGATTAAAGTCAGAATTCTGACTTTAAAGTCAGAATCCTGAGATTAAAGTCAGAATTCTGCAGAATCCTGAGATTGAAGTCAGAATTCTGACTTTAAAGTCAGAATCCTGAGATTAAAGTCAGAATCCTGAGATTGACGTCAGAATTCTGACTTTATAGTCAGAATCCTGAGATTAAAGTCAGAATTCTGAGAATAAAGTCAGAATTCTTTTTTTTTTTTTTTCTTCGGTGGCCCTAATCCTCTTCCGTGACTGTACTGCAACCTTTAGGTTGCAGATATAGCTACGATTGTTGCATACAAAAGGTTATAAATCACTTTTTTGTGTATCTCTTGTACTTGAGACCCCTGGACTTCTTGAATAATTCTCTTAGGGCAAGTCGGTCTAAATTTGAAATATTTGAACACTAACATCAGACATGTTAAATTTGAAGAAAAACTGGACCCTGAAACATAACATTATCTCAGAGCAAATAACTAAATCCACCAGTGACTGGCTTAGAATTAAGAAATGAAAACCTCTGGGTGCAAACAAAGGACAGACTTTGATCTGAGATAATGTGGGGTTGAACATGCAAGACCCCCAGCAAACTTCTCATAGTTGTAAAGTGATGGGTGGGACCTCAAGCAGATGTCAGAGAACTACAAGAAGTACCTCACTGAATTTATTTTAACCAACAAGCTGACACCAGCTATTATGTATAAGATTTTACCAACTAAATTTTATGTTGTGTAGCACACAGAATAAAACTTTTATTTTGTTTCCCCTTTCCTCATGGATCAGGATAATGTTTGCTCATCTGAAACTAAATAAAACTGTTTCCACAGATTTATTTTAGAAAAACCAGAAATCTGTGGAGCCACTTGGCTTCCAGCAGCATGATGAGAGAACAATGACCAACTGACAAGACAGCAATGCTGAGCTTCAGCATCATTAAAAATGTGGCAAAGTAGGTTTTCTAATACCAGATGCTCCGTTGGGTGGGACTGAACAGTGATTATGTTCTCACCCTGGCTGTCAGTCCCTGCATGCCAAGATGTTACATCCATTTGACAAAAATGATAGTGTTTGCTTCTTTGCTTTGTTTAAATAAGATAGAAATGTGAGCAACCAGATGTCCCACTATAAGCCTAAATACTCTTGTCACAGCTTCATCCACAGAAAAACAAAAATAGATATTAAACTAATCTGTGAGTTTGTTCATTTAATAAATCCTTATTTTTCCCGATTACCCTCTTATCAGTGATAGAGTCATGCTTAGTGAAATAGCAACCTGACATGGACCTTTTGTTAGGTGTACACACATACATGTCTCAGTTTTGCAGATTTTGGTGTGTTATTATTATCATTATTAAAAAGCCCACCATGCCTTCACTGACTAAATTAATTTGCAAACAGTGGTAGTTCTTGCATGAACAGTACCCTAGGCAAATCCCTCATTGTGCTTTGAAATAAAAAAAAAAACAACAACCTCGTTGACTTCTGCAATTTTATAAAACTATTAGAGAATAAAAAAACGTGCCTTTGAAGAAACAGTCTGACCAAACTTTGAGATGAGGTTTTTACACTTACATTAATCTAAATCACATCTAATAGCAAAAAAAATGCAGCAAGCTCAAAATATATTTTAATTTGGTTTTTCAAAAGCCACAAAACATTTGAAACTCCCAAACTGTGTTTTGAAGAATAATTAAAAAAAAAGTCTTTTGAAGGAGGGTTCGTTGCTCTATTTGTTCCTAAATATTTTTTTCCCATTTAAATATAATGTCAAATTCACTTTCATGACTGTTCAGTGTCAAGAAATAATGTTTAATTCTAAATCCATGGTCCTCAAGTGGTATTTGGCAAAATTTGAGACTGACATCTCATTCCACCACCATCTCATTACAATCCTGCAGTTCCACTTCTCACCAGAAGAGGGAACAGTTCACCCAGAGAACTGGGTGAACCGGGTGAAGCTTAATCAGCTGGAGACTAGGTGGAGCTCTGAGATGCTTGTGACTTACCTCAGGTGAACTAATGCACAGCAGGATGTAAAAGAGTGCTACCTGAAATTGCACACTTACATTGAGGTTTAAGTTGAGATACTTCACAAATACCTAACAACTGGTTAGGCATTAGGAATAATTAACCATATGTGTAATTGTTAGGTTTTCTTTTGATTGTTTAAATGAGCAATCTGAAAAATTTCTTTGACTTTAGAGTCCCTTCACAGCGTCTGTCAGGACTGTGGATGATATAGAGAGGACATTACTTAAATCTCCTGCTGCACACCTTCTGTCTCCTGTCCCGTAAAATGACAAATTATCTTCTTGCAGATGTAATTATCAGATGTCAGGCTGTGGTAGAAAGTCTTCCAGCTGCATAAGAAATTCTCAGATACAACTTGGCACCTGCTGGCTACTGTCAGACAGAAACATTGACATAATGTTACTGTATCAATTTTGTTGCCAGGGCTTGGGATTCACAGACGAGCTAATTTTTTGCTTTCAAGAGCTCTGATTACCTCAAAATCTACCGTACAAGACCTTTACAAAAATTCTTTTGTTTTCTCTGCAAATATTTGTAAGTGCAAGTGAGTCCAGGACTCATGCTTAGCCATTGCTGCAGTGAAAATAAATGAGGAAAGCAGATCAGTGTCTGAAAGAAGGATCAAATCTAAAACCAATATTATTTTTGCAATACCAAATCCTTAAAGGAACAGTACAACTAACCCTAACCCTGCGTAAATGTGATCAACAGTATTAAATGTGAATTTAAGATCTGACAAAGCTTGATTGAGTTGACCAGTAATCAAAAACTCACTTGATATTAAACACAGGTCAATTTCCGTAGATGCAGAAAAGAAATATAAATTCAAGCAGCTACTTTGTCCAATTCCATCATTTTTAAATGCAATGTTATATAGATGTAGGACTATTCCCTGTTCCCTGTTGGTTGTGATGGTGGTAAGTTGGGTGTATTTTGTATGGATTCAGTGAGAAAAATAGAGATTTCAAATATCAACAATGTGAATATGTTTAAATTAGTCTTATTGGTGCTCTGTATTTTATTTATTGAATTTTTTTTTACTCGAACTATGTTATCATTTTTTTGTAATTACGATAAGCCAAATGGATACTGATTGTGTTTTTGTTTCAAGGTGCTAAATAACTAAAGGCCCAAAGATATGTGGTTGGTTTTTAAAGTAGTCTATTGTCTGTTGACTCAATAATGGTTCATCTCTTGAGTTAATTTTTTTTAATGTCTGAATTTTTTACAGAGCTATTTTTAAATAAGTTGTTTAGGAAACTTAGTTAAAGAATGTTTCTTAAACTAATCAGTAACCGGACTAAATGAGCATCCAAAGTAGAAAGTAAATCTTGGAAATCCTCAAAAAACCTGAAGAAATGTCACCAAAAAACACTTCAACAGAATTCAAAAATTCTTAGGAGATCACTTGAGAAGCAAATATAAAGAAATAAGAGAAAACTGAAGACTTCAATAGATCATGTTTAAATTACATTATTATATGCTAATTTAGTAGCTCATTGAAGAACTTTACTCCATGACATTTAAATTACT
This sequence comes from Gambusia affinis, assembly GCF_019740435.1. Classification (NCBI taxonomy): domain Eukaryota; kingdom Metazoa; phylum Chordata; class Actinopteri; order Cyprinodontiformes; family Poeciliidae; genus Gambusia; species Gambusia affinis. The sequence goes on from NC_057872.1 coordinate 26,861,174, forward strand.
AAAATACAGAATCTTACACATTTATTAGCAGCATTAGTAAAGATGCATATCCAACAAACATTAGTGATATGTTTGTTGGATATACATTTCTGGTTTTTATTATGTTTTTTAATGTGAATAATACTTTCTTATAATGCACAGGAACTGCTGAGGTTATTTTTAATCCATGACTTCCTGCTTCCCTCAAGTTATGAACATAATGGGATTTCTCTTAGCTACTTCTCAGAATCAGAAAACAAGGGAGAATGTCATTCAAGTGGCAGATAGTGACTCTCATCATTTTAGTCAGCATATCCAAACAGTTTTATCCCCTCTGTTTAACATAGTGACGCAAAAAGATTCCTGTAGCATTACCAACTCGGGTAAAACAAAACAAAAACAAATACCAATCTTTTAGTCTTTGTTTTTGATCATTTCTGACTTTTTTAAATTATTGCTTAAAAGATCTTTTGATGTAAAATAAATTTCTCTGTGCTCTTTATTGTTTGAACGGTGTTGCCATCCTATTTTTAATTCAGTTTCTATTTTTCGTGTATCCTATTCTTTGTGCATTTAGATATATTTCCCTTTGTTTTGTGTTAATCTTTTCCTCTTTGTAGTTTATTTGTGTCCAGTTCAGCTTCCTTTGTGTTAATTATCCCTCAGTGTTGCTCTCCTCACCTGCATTCAGTGTCATTCTCCTTTCTTCCCTCAGTATATAAATCACTGGTTGTAACAGATTTGTTCTTCTGTTATTTCTCCCCATAGCCCATTTCATGGCATCAGGCGCCCTCAAAGCAACATAGACTAGGTGAGAGTGAAAAAAAGTGTCAGGGACCAACGAAAGGTCCAAGAGAGGTGATGGCAACTCTGCAAACAGTACGTATGAAGGTGGAGGACTAAATCAAGTCTGGAAATAATTGCTTGAGTTTCTCAGAGGAGCTAAGAAGTAAAATATCCTGCAGCTTCAGAGATATGTTCCTAAGCTTCAAACATCAATGATCTGTTAACATGATGCCGGTAGAGAATATTTACTGGAACAGCACGTATATGCGTCCAGATTAAATTCATGTTATAGACTACACACACACAGAGTCAACTATCTCTGACACATCTCCAAAAATGTTGTTATTATGCTCTTTGATTTTTAATTCACATCTTTTCATATTGAGAGAGTTTTATATGAGTAGAGGTTCTAGCTTTTATTCTTGTATTAAAAAAACCCCAATATGTTTTAACAAAACCTGATGTTTATATTTTGAGATAAATTAAAGCTTTGGATTTGAATTAACTGAGCAGATATGATACCTTTTCATGAAACACTTAGCAGTCCATCAAGGAACCTCCAAAAATATTTCAAAGAGTCTGCAAAGGTTAAGACATTCTTAACACAAATTAGAAAATGAGTGTCTTTGACTCTCTGATTATAAATATTCAGTCACATTTCTATCTAATCACACCAGACCAGTCATTCACCTTTTGTCAGGCCTTTATGGACACGGTTTTGGGGAACAAATTCAGCAGCAAATAACTGAAGTCACAGTTTAAGATATTTAAAAATCAGTGAACCAATCCTCATGATATAAACAGAAATCTGAATGTCTGAGTCCATGTGTATCTGCGAGATAACAGAAAGCTGTCAGCATGCAGTCCTGTTTTATTAACGCATTAATGCATCTGTTCCTCGTTGCTATTCCGAAATTCCTCACAACCCACTCAGGGGCCTGATCATGGCAATGCCTCTCTGATTAATCTGATTACTGAGAAAATTATTTGATGAAAACTCTATTGATTAGGATCATACTGAGAAGAAACCTTGATTTTTTCTTCTGTATTTAGATCTGAGCAGGAAAAGTGCTTCAAAGCCTTATTGTAATTGCTGGATTTGTTATTACTCTGTCTCCAAAAACGGATATTTGGGACCGAAACATATGTGAAAACTGAACAAACTTTGTCCAAAATTGTGAAATCAAATGTTTTTAATGAAATCAAAAGCTGGGACAGCAACACGGCTCTACGGCGCTCCTTAAGTGAAATAGGCCACATATAGATCTGGTACAAAGATATATTCCTATCAAGCCAGGAAAATACAGAAAGGCAGCCAATTAGGGTTAAAGGCTACCTTTGATGTTTACCTACCTTGAACTTTGACAAACTCTTCATAGGGTTTTTGAGATATTGGCTTCAAATTTGATCATTAAGCAGTTGGTATTGTTTTTAATGTTATCAAAAATAGTTTTAATATTTTAAATGTTTCTCTTTTTAGTTTTACTTCACTGTGCAATATATTTTTTCTATTTCACTGTAATTGTTTTATTATTTTATATAATAATAGTTATTTTTTAAATGTTTAGTATTGTCATTTTTTATGTTCAATGCAAAACACTTTGTTTTATTCTCTTCTGTACGAATCAGGCTCTCCAAATAAAGATTAAGTGATTTTTAGTGAGGATAATTTTCATGCGTCTTTAGTGAAATTTATTTCAGAAAGAGAATGAATCCAAACCCTTACTCCCTTCACAGTGACAGCTTTATGACTAAAATCTGGCAAACATAATTACTTTCCTGTCAGCTCAAGTGCTGATTAGACACTGTTATCCTTCTTCACAAGTAGCGATGATGAACAGTTTATATATCCTACAAAACCCAGCATGTTAGCATCATTAAGTTCATGTAAGCATGATGTTATTGTCTGTGGCTCACAGTTTTTCTTCTCTTGAAGATTTCATGAGAAACTGCTAAAAATTAAAATGTTTTACTGCCAAAAAAACAAAACTGAAACAGTTTATTCTTCAAAATGATTTGCATTGTCCCAATATAATAAATTTTTTCCTTCAAAACTTTTCAATTCATCTTCATGAAAATGAGACGTACAAATCTAAATACATATTAATCACATTTCTATTTTCAGTGTGCTGACAGAAAGTTTGGGACTAAACAGGAGCACAATATAGCAATTTGTCATCTTCAAACTAGCACTATGGTACAGTGGTTTCTTACTCTGTGGTGTGACTGTCTGTGACATTAGCTCAAAACCAAATATGGTTCATATCTGAGATAGACAGACTTTATTGTCATTCATGCATTTGAAATATACATACCCTTACAAAAAAATCCCATGAAAATCACATGTGACTTTCACATGTGATCACATGTGGTTCACACAAATTTTTACATGTGAATGATGTGAATCACATGTGAAAGCACATGAATACGTGTGATTTTGGAACGTTTCATAGTAAAATCACATGTGATTCACACATTTCCACATATGATCACATGTGATCACATGAAAATCACATGTTTTCACATGTGATTATGTGATCACATGTGATTTTCATGTGATTTTTTTGTAAGGGTACTGAGTGAAATTTTGTTGCAAGGCTCAATTCAAATAAATAAATAAATAAATACTAATAACCAAGACAGAAAGACAATAAAATATAAATTTTTTTGTATAAAACATCTCCAGCTTGGGTTATGCAACTTTTAGGTTCACCTCCACCTGATATGTGAGCTTCCCCTGCAGCTCCATCTGTAGCTTGCTGGAAAGCGAAAGAAAGGCAAAGAAACAAACAAGCAAAAAAAATAAAACAATCAGAAATGGGAAAAGATATTTGTAGCAGAATGGGATTTAACAGAAAGCTGAAGTGTGCATTAGAGAAACTGTTTACTTCTTAAATGTTTCATTTGCAAACTTTGCTGATACATGTCCCATTTCTTTGACTGTACATTATTACAGATAAGAAGCAGACTCACATTTTGAAGCTAAGATTTGTATAAAACACATTTTCTTCTGATTTTGAGAATATTTCATCACTGTGTGCTCAGCACCAGGATACGCCCTCAGGGACCTGAAGATCTTATCTATCACATCACTTTAAACTTTGGCAATATTATAGAGTTTTTACTGAAGATGCAGCAACTTTTCTGTTAAATTATAAAACATTTTTTCATAATACATGACTCAGCTTTGAAAAACTCCAAAGCTATTTCAGAACTTTGATGACAGTTGTTTTGCTCCACTTTCCTCTCACACCCAAGAAAGCATGTCCCGCATTTGACCTGTCTGGTTCCACTTCCTTCATGTGGCTTGTTGGAGCTCATCAGAAACAATACTGGAGGTTAAAAGGTTTAAGTGCAATGAGTGCACTGTCAAAATAAGGTAGAGCACAATAATGTGTCCAACTTAATTTTGGACTCAACTCTTCCATTTCTGGATCTACACCAAGAATGCTTTGTTCAGTCTGTGGAGCAAAAACAAAAACTGACAGAAAACGAAGTGAAAACTGAATTCACAGTGTGAACACAAAATATTGAGCTGCAGCAGTGGTGAGCTGGACGGAAAAAATAAACTCTGGATTTCTGCCATAAAGTTTGAAAATAACTTTTACCACAAACGTTTTCTGCATGGAAGTCTGTCACAACCCCTATAAAGCACTTCTAATTTGTATAATCATTTACAAACCCTACAAAATACCATACAAAATAGCCATTCACTGCAAAAACATAATATCTTACCAGGTATTTTTGATCTAGTTTGACTTTATTATTATTTCACTTATAGTAAAAAAATATTCGCTTGTTATAAATGTAATAATCTGACATTAGAAAAATTACTTTCTCCAATATTAAGGAATTTTTAAAACAACTCCTGAAAAGTTACTTGCATGTTAGTTTTGTCTTATTTCAAGATACATGGACTAGAAACTAAACCACACATTATTTTTTGCACACATTATGTACGGTATTCAATTTATATGTGCCATCACAAAGACATATTTTTTAAAATTATTTAAAGGTGTGTTGTGTTCCCTGTAGTTTGGTTACATGTTCAGCTGATAAATCCTCATTTTTCCAATACAGATGAAACCAGTTTCTTTTGTGGCATTTCTTCTTTTGAAGCTTCAAGGCAGGAATAGTTGAGGTGTTGGCAAACAAGCCCCTGGTTGCTTCAACAAGAAATTGCAGCAGAAACGCATGTTTACTGAATAATGATTTAATTAAGTGTGAATAGAGACATGTACTCAGCTTATGAACATATCAGGGATCTGTTTTTTATGGTTGCTTGTGAAAACAGGATCAAATCTGGCCCCTGATGTGGAATATAAGATGTAAAACAAAACAACAACAAAAAAAAACACAAAACATTTTATAGGTTTAAGGATGAAACATTTACCTCAGATTCCACAAATCTTTAACAACACAACATTTTGAATCTGAACACACACACACACACACAGTTTCTTTGAAGCACAATTTGTGATCCTTTACTCTGACACTTTGTGTTGATTTGCTTTGATTTTGAATCTCTTTCTGCCCCTCTGCCATGTATTTTGAGCATAAATTATTCTTAAAAGCTCTTCATTTTACAAAATATTCATCTCTTAGATAACGCAATAAGTGTTTAAATTTAACTACTTTTTCATAGTTGTCAATTTCCAGACTTCTCCAGACTTTTCAGATATGTGTAGGAATCCGGCCTTGGGCTGGATCTGCTTTTAATCAAGTCTTTTTCAATTGTTTTTGCTGCTTAGCTCTAAATGTGTGTGCATGTAAGCTGAAAAGTGAACCCTGGAAATGAAAGCAAATGAGAGGAAATCTCACCTAAGTGCAGATGAATATTCAAGCATCCTATTCTTTTAGATTAAAATTTTTGTTAAACTTCATGTAATACATTTGTATGCAATTTACTGACAGCAAAACATAAAGAAATAAAATTAAACATTGCTAAAAAAAACATTTTCAGGCAGAGCAGGAGGCACTGGGAGCCGAATATCCACTTGTATGTATTTTCTATATTTGTCTGGAAGCCGTTCACTCTCCACATTGTTTCCATGCAGTGTGAGGTCATACTGCTCACAGGACAGGAAGTTTCCACCCTCGTTGTGCGGCCCGTCCACTGTTCTCCTCTGAGACTTTTTAGCAACAGCTCAGATCTTTTTTAGATTGTGTCATCTGTGTGTTCGTACAACCTCTCTCCCATGTTATTCTCCCTGCGCCTCCTGGAAAAAAGTGTTCAATTTAGATCAAACAGCAGTGACAAACTGTGAACAGACTCAAGTAAAAAATGACAATTGTTTTGTCAGCAGATGCAACCTGGCCTGTCATGTTGCATAGCGTGTGGGAGGATGGCATGTCGTATTTTTCTGTTTCACTCTGCCCGGGCAATTTAGTTTTTTTTCTCTCTTTCTCTCTCTCTGTCTCTCTCTCTCTCTCTCACCCTCTTTCTCTCTCTCAGCATTGGCTTTATCTTCAGACCATAGCCTGAAATAAGATTTGTGTCTGACATAATGTTTGTGTTTGGTACTCTACCTCCACAAGAGAAATGCCAGCACTCCTCCACACACCACCAGCAGGAGGACAAGACAAACCACAGCCGCCGTCGTCCCTCTGCCCCCACTTTCACAAGGTGCTATGAGCCACAGGAAGAAAGAAAAAACACAATGAAAGGGGAAAGCAAAACAAGACATCTGACTTGTCTCCTCTAAAACACATGAAAGGTTCACTGTAACAAGTCTGTAGACTCGGTAAAACAGAAGAAGATAACAGAAAGTGCCCAGACAGCCTGTGGATCATCATGCTCTTTGGAAGACAATTGCATTTGTCTCGCCTGTTTAGCGGCTTTGCAAGCGGCAGCAGCTCAAGCAGCGACAGTGATTTATTGATCACACTGTGGAAAATCCTTTATCAGAAAAACAGCACAGGAGATAGAATACGCAAGAACAAAGTGCAACCAGGATGCTCAGACAGACACAAGGTAGGGAGTCAGATGTCAGAAAATCCATGAAGCAAAAAGAGAGGCCGACTTTAAATAAGACAACGAACATTTATATTCACTGTGATCTTCCTGTTTAGGTAATAAAAGCAAACGTAACACTTTGTAAAGCAATTTATATTGAATTCATATGATTTCAGCCTTTTTAAATTTGGTCCCTTTACGAACACCAGGTGGTATTTTATGATTCAGACCAACACAAAAACGTTATTTCTTGTGAAAAATACAGAAATGGACAAAAATGTAATAAAACAATGAATAAAGAAGGCAAGTGAGGCATGTATTTGTATTCAGTATCTGAGAATTAACACTATCTATGATGTAATACATAGTGAGAATATCTCACTTTGCACACATACATCATATTCAATAAATTAGAATAAAGGTCCAGAGTCTCGTTTGTTAGATTAAATGTGCCTTTTCAAAAATAAAAACCTTTCAGCAGGAATTAAACATACCTTTTGTTAAGCTCAACTTTATTCTTTAAAAAATATTATTTTACCGGTCTGATATGAGATTGTTAGAAATTTCTAATTTCAAATTTGTTTTCAATAGCTGTAAGTGGAAAATCATTATAATTATTAGAAATAAAGGTGCTAAAAGATCAGTTGGTGTCTAATTTATCTATATGATATCTTTCACAAAATGGTAGAGCTTCAGAAATAAATGGATTTCACAAAAACATTTTTATTTGTCAAATGGCTATGTAGAGAAGGATATTTTTGTCCATTCTTTTCATTTCTCCAACTGAGAGATTTAACCTTCTTTTATGTGCATCACTTACTGTCTTCCTAATTGTGTGTGGTTACATAATAAATGTGGGGACATGAATCTAATAAAAAAAATGCTTCACTTATATTAATTTTACAGGAATTTTTAAGCGTGTCAAAAACTTCTTAAAGTTTAAAATTTAATTTCTTAAGGTGATTAAAGAGGCAATGACGCTCATACTTAGCCATATATTCTACATCCCATTGTTGAAGTAAAACATCTGACTAGTGCAGAAGTAAAACTAATACGTTCACTGATCCAAACTGCATCTAAATATTTGGAAAGGTCAGAGAAGCACATCATATATTCTCATACCTGCAGTGTATGTAGCAGAGCTGTATCCCAACTTGTTGCTAACCATGCAGGTGAAGTGACCACAAATGGGAGTAGTGGTAACAATCAACATGTTTCCATCCTTGGAGACTTTTCCCACCTGCTGGGTGATGGCAGCTCTCTCGTGCAGCCAGATGAAGCTGGGGTCTGTCCCCCACGCCTCGTGGCAAATCAGCAAGGAGTGAGACACGTTGATGCTGATGGAGACATGATGAACTGCCTCTGCACAGACACAGAATCTGTGATGAGGTCAAAAATGATGACAGGCAAGTAGGTAAAACTGAGAAATAGATGGAAACAAGAGGTATGAAGTGCTCTGCTGTGGGTTTCTATCTGCTATAGAGCAGGAATAATGGTACATGCTGTCAAAGAGGGTCCAAGACAAAGAACCTTGAGAGACATTTAATGCTGTCAGGAGAGACTGGCTCAGGTTCAAAGCCAATAATGAGATCAGAGAGGGAGGTATTAAGTCTGAAAATGGGATGAAGGAAAAACTGAAAGCTGGAAAGCTACAGTGAGAGAGGAGTCATCTGGAGAGACAAACAAAAAGGAGAAACAGGAGTACAAAGCCTTTGAGAAATTTAATTTCAAGTGTTACATTTTTAAATGAGACATTCACTTTTAGAAGAACACAATTAATTCAGGTTTGAAGTTAAGGAAAATTCACAGCACTATTGAGTCTGCTGAATGTAAAACTAGAAAGTCCAAATTATCACTTCAACTGCTTTTATTTAAAAATACAAGTAACTATTGCACTTTAATGGCTTCAACATCTGCTGACCTTTCTGAAGACAGTAAAAATGTGATGCACTTTTTTACTGTAGCCACTGAAAACTGCAAAATGAAGTAATCTACAGGCTTTAAATGGCAAATAACAGATAGACCAGAAAATCAAATTCGAGACAAAGACATTTTCTTTCACTTTTGTTAGAAAGACTAATTGTATTTAATAGCCAGGATTGCAGTCATGTGAAAACTTTATTTGAAGTTTCTTTGAATTCGCTGGTGAAGATCATTATTCATTTGCTTCACATTTAGAGAATAAATGTGTTTTAACATGTGAAACACATTTGGAAAAATGTTTTAGGCATGGCAACAAGTGAATAAATGTAGAAAAAAATTACACAAATTTTGAAACACTTGAAAATTGTATCAATTAGAAGAATGTAAAGCACATGGGAATGTTGGAGTTACATGAAATAAGTGGGAAAATGTTCCACATGTGAAAAGTTTTCTTTCATTCACATGTGGATTGTTATCTTCACTATGATACATGTGACCTTATGTGAATTGTATGTATTTAGTTAAATATGGGATGCAAACCTATGATCATATAATTTTTTAAATACACACTCTACTGTCACTTTTTGTTCATGTAAAGCCAACACACATAGTATTTGTTTAAAAAAGGAAGGTAACTTGGACAAATTCAGTGCAATAAGGTGACTATAAAGCATAATTAATGTTTTCTAAATGTCGCGCATCATACTTTACCGTACTCCCTGACGATGCAGCGCCCGGTGGTATTGGCTCCTGAGTGATCTGTCACAGTCACTGAGTACTCTCCGCTGTCTTCTGTGCTGTATCTGTTCATCTCAAGTGTCGTCTCCTGCTGCTTCAAACTCACATGCACATCTGGCCTTCCACTAGCACACTTTGGGCTTTTGGCAGGACACGTAGCCAGCGTCACTTTGGTCCGATCATGTCCAGTTTCAGGCTCCCGTGTCCACGTTATCATGGAAATCTCTTCCCTGAGATTCTTCTCGATCTGAGCTGTGAGAACCAGCTTGGAGCCTGGGATTACGTGGACAGGCTGCTCATTCAGGATGTGAACTGACATACACCAAAATCTACCTGGCACTGAGAAAAAGAGGGGGGGGATTTGTTACTGCAAGCTCTTTTTTTGTCTGTTTTTCTTATTACATGGAGAGTAACATTCACAAAAAACATAGTATGATGCAGTGAATCGATCTTTATGCTACAAATATGCATGGATGCAAGGCATATACTGTCTGTCACATAATGTCAGGCAATGATTTATGGTTCATGTCATCCATATGCATTCTGATAGCCATCAGCATCCTGATGTTTGTGTCAAATCCTGTTAAGGCTGCATGCGTGCACTAAAAGAGCTATTAATCATTTGTCTTAACCTGATCATCAGACTATGAAGGACATGTAAATAACAGAACTGAGGTTACTAATGCAAAAGGGAGCTAACAAGAAATCTTCCGTTTGCATAAGAATGCAGAATTTAAAGTTTTTCCACTTCTGTTTTCTTTGATGATGACAAAAGTATTCTGCTGCCTCCTCCTGCAGAGAGACTTTCAAAAAGTATCTTAGTTTCCCTCGTTAAGTTCAATCAAAAATAATAAGGATGGTTATTAAAACAAAAACAGTCTTACACAACAGAAGAAGAGGCAAAACTTTCCAGCATCGGAGACACAGCAGATCCATAACACCTGCTGGTGCTGAAAGAAAGCAAAGAGAGAGGAATTTGTCCAAAACCTCAACAGCAACAGCAGCAGGGGAGCCAAAACAGCAAAAATAAGAACTTCACCTCCAGAGAAAATATAATAACAATTAAGGCTGTGTTCACCACCACAACAAGTGGAATACAAATGCTCAGTACATGCTTCTTTTTCTTCCCTGAATTTTTATTTTGTGTGTGTGTGTATGTGTGTGTGTATGGGCATGTGTGTGGGGGCGTGGGGATGTGCGTGTGCGGGTGTGTGTGAAGAATCCAAAGAAGTGCAGCACAAGAATTAGGTGCTGGAACAAAACAGAAATCATTCTGCTGCCAAAAACTTTCATATAAAATAGAAAGTGAAAAAAACATGAACCCCTGAAGCACAGTGAGAGAAAACACAGGGAGGGAAAACACTGATAATGGCTCAGGAACACAACCTGCATCCCATTAAATACATCCAGGAATTTTCTCCTGTCGTTTACAAAGAATTTAACCCAACAAAACCAGCAAGAGAAGAATTCACCTTACCAAGGGAAAGATGAGGAGAACAATACCGTAGAGGTTTTCACTCTGTGTTCTCAGAGTGTTTAAAAAAAACACGGTTCAGACTGAAAACAGATTTATGGCCCCAAATGAAGCACCTCCGGAGCACTTTCGGTTACATAATAGGAGATGATTTCTCTCAAAAAACAGAGAAAAAGAAACCTCTTGTGTCCGCTGCCTTGTTTGCTGTCCAGTCAGTGGGTGTTTTGCAGCCGTCTCTGGTTTTAAACCTGCTTCCTTCCTCTTTACAACACACCCCAGTGTTTCTGTACATCCAGTCCTTCCTTCTTCTTCTTTGTAGGTTTTCTAAGCAAACTTTCAACAGTAAAAAACAAAAAAATCCCTCTTCCACACCCTCTCTTTCTCTCCCTGACCTGTGACCAAAGCCCTGCTCCTCAACATTCAGTCCTTCAACAATGCAGCATGTTCTGCTCCGGACATTCATAAAATTTGTGTTGTAATGTTTGTAAACAGAGATAAAATGTGAAAGTATTCTTTGGATGAGGAAAAGACAAAGTGATCTTTGTACTCTGGACCTCTTATTCTTTACAAAACGTTTATGGCTGCAGACACAGTACATTGTGTTGGCTTTATATTGTAAAGCAGAAGCCATACAGGACATGATTTATTCTATTCTTATTTCTTCCAATTATTGTTACTGAAAAATATCTTCAGGCATGTAAAGGGAAATGCCTACAGTTTTGTTCTCTGGGAAAAATTTAGGGGAATCACACAAAAACTGACATTTGATTTCATTTTATTGCAACACTTTAAACTGTGAGCTTTTCAACAGCAACCAAACTAGCTTGATTACCCAGTTACGCATACATTTATACATCCAAAGCATAAATATTCAGAGATTAATGCAAATGCTCCTCTCCTTAGGAGGGACAACATGCAGCTTAGGTAAAAGTGATCATAAATCCCTCAGCATTTTACATATGATTTATGAATAATCACAGTAATCACAGCTGTGGCTCCCACAGAGCTCTTTGTCCACAGAGGAGTGTAGTTAGCAGGAATTATCCAGTGGGTGGCACTAATCTAACAGATAAAGGACATAATCTCTCTTGGTCTTTATACAAGCAGATATCACAAATATGAAAGGAGAATCCAAATGCTAATTAAGCAATGTTAAATTTTTGGTTCACACAAGCACATCATGGTACAAGTGAGTGGGAAAGATTAACATAAATATAGAAATAGCAAGTAGAAAGGTTATCATAAATATAGATTCAGGATTTCTGAAGCTGTCAAAGGCCAAAAGTTAGTAGTTGTAGGTATTGTGCACCAAGTGGAAGGCACCGTCAAACTTTCTTTAGTTTAATTAACAGAAATCTCTATTTTCACTTCCTTCCTCTCTAAGAGAAAAAGATAATATCCCTGAGGAAACACCAGTCCAGTTCCAGATTGAACCAGAATGTTCTCAAACTGGTAGGTGAAATCCTAATTATAGTGCTAACTGTAATTGGAGTCTCTACCGTGACACATAGAAACCAAGAATGAGTCATCCTCGGAGTTTGGCTTGGAGGATTTTCAGCCATTTGCAACAATTTCAGGGTTACTGCCACCCAGCTTCGAATCAGATATGCTCAGCCCTGAGATGCAGGGACCTACTGCGTAGAAGTGGTCAGCACCCCTTTCTCTGGCCTGATCTAAAACTCCAGATCAATACAACTGAAGTGCTTCGATGAGAGATAAAGAAGTGCAGTTCTCCAAAAATACCTTTGTTTTATATTAGCTTGAAACCTTGAGTAACATCTTCCTTAATTCTATCAATCAGTCTTTTATCCTTGTTAATTCTACTTTAATTATTTTGTTTTTGCAACTATTGTTTAAAGAATAAATGTTAGAAATTAGCTTTGTTAAAATCTTTTACTTGTGTGAGAGCAAGAGAAAGCAGAAGTGGTTTGCACAACATCAGAAAAACATGTGATTATGATAGTTTTACTGAATAATGCAGTGTCAAAAACCATTACTATTAACCTAAATTCTCCAATTTTCTTTATTTTCCAAAATTACAGTGCCCTGAACATTTTCTCTGAGCATCTCTGCCACTAGAGATTTTCATCTAGAGTGGGTATTGAAGGCAGTTAGCATCCATCCAAAATACCAAATGTATTCTTGGCATGCATTGTGTGAGTGCAGGGTTCCTACATCAAACTAGTCCACTGCATTGAAATATTGCAAATACTTACAATGCAATGACAATTGCAAATTGATTTTTTTATGCAGCTATAAAAGGAAGCAATCATTTTTAAGAGGAATATGGAAGAGCAAAGAGAGAAAGGAGGATTTGTTGAGTGCTGGCTGCATGCTGGCCTAGTTTCTCACTCTTGTTTCCATGTTATAATTGAGATCTTTTCTGAGGAATACTTGAGCTGGAGTTCATGCAGGGTGAGGATGTGCAGTAAAGACCAAAAAACATTTATTACAAGCTCTGTTTGTTTCCCTACTCGACCATGAAAAACTGTAGAGTTTTCTTGAAAGCTATGAAAAATAAAACAAACTGTGGCATTAGTACTTCTCCTTGTATGTATGGATTCACTGCATGTGGCTACTTCTGTCAAGTAATGTCAGTTGATGATTTATGGTGCATGTCAGCCATACGCAAAGTGATAGCCATCAGCACACATCAGCATCCTGAAGTCGGTGTCAAAGTATGCTAAGCTTGTGTGAATGGACCAAGAGGGCCATTAATCATTTGTCTTAACTCAATCGGTGAACTATGGAGGTAGTGTAAATAATGCAAGAGTGATTATTAATGCAAGAGGCAGTTTACCAAGAGTCTGAAACATCTCTGAAACTTACAAAACTATTTAGTAACAGAATATAAAATACATTTTTTCAATACATCTTACAATGGCATCAACGATATCAGAGAAAGCACCCAACAAAATAAAACAAAACTTATGGCTAACATGAGTTTTTGTTGCTGAGTTAACTAGTCTGAACAGATTTTCTAAAACAGTAAAACGTACAATAGGTTTCAAATGAGAAGGTGGGAAAGGTCAAGTCAAACATTTAAATTCAAACATTAAATAATAAAACCTTAATAAAATCTAGAAATGTAAAGATTTGACAGACAGTGATAATGCTAACACCTGTCTTTTTATTGTTCATTCTTAATTACAAACATGCTTTATTTCATTTGATGATTGAGTGTTTGGTTTGGCAGTCAGTCAGAGAATAAGAAACAACAAAAGAACACCAAGTTTGAAGCAGAAAGCTTTTATTTATTAATTTATTTTCTAAAAACACATACATCTTGTTTTCTAATTATGTAAAAAGTATAAGACATTCGGCTTTGTGGATACTTTCTCCAAGATTGAATTTAGCTTTTCTACAACAGCGTCACAGGTTGTCTTAACAATGTAGACCAGGTTACTAACAACACCATGGTTCAAATCTGGATGATCAGTCTGAAATAAAACCGCCTGAAAACCGTCAACACTCAATTAAATCAAAAGTCATTTTTATGTAACTTGCAATGCAACGGCAAATCTAGAAGAATTTTCAGATATTTCTTGCTTGTTTCCTGATCATTAACATATTTGAATCAAGAGAAGAAAGGTTTTTCCTAAATAATAAAAACAAATTCACATTGAAACCTCTTAGAAACTCTTTTGAAAATGGCTTTAATAGCTAATAAAACTTAAGCGCACCGTCTGTAAACTGCAGGGTTTTCCCGGGAATGCTGTCACTTTCAGTTATCTAAATGTGTCCTGGCCCTTTAAGACACAGGTGTGACTCGGCGGTGACAGGTGAAGCAGACACAGGAAGTTGTCACATTAGGAAGCAAGTAAAACATTTGAAGCCGTATCGGTGTATAAACAATATGAGGGAAGGACGAAAGCATTTTGGTAAGTTATACAATCATTTATAGATTCGTCTAAATTTTAAAGACACTGTTTGTGTTGTGTTGAAAACGAAAAAGAATTTGTGATTAGATATCTCTAATAGCATTTTGTGGTGAAATGACTTCTAAACCTTTAAAAACGCAAACTTTTGCATTTAAGGTAGTTTTGTTTGTTATTTCAACACAGACTGGCCTGACTGACGAAATGAAACACTGGCTCTCCCTCGGTCTGTCTCTGGCAGGTAAAAATCATTTGCTGCAATAGTTTCTTCTCTTTTTCTTTTTGTATCCATAAAATACCCATACTATCTCTTAGTACTTTCGGTAAAGTGTCTACAGTGGAAACCCCCCCCAAAACAAACAAACAAACAAAGAAAAAAAAAAAACAAACAAAAAAAAAAACACTGAACAAGTGAGGGTTGGACCGCTGAAATAATCCATGCACGTAAATAAAACAGTCTCGGTTCGCGCTCCCAAACCTGCGCGGCTACATTCTTATCTGTGAACCAACCAGTGATAGACGTCGTGCCTTTAGAGGGCCAATAACTGGTTCTAAAATCCATTTTCAACATGTCATCAAAGATTTGCAGGAAAACAACTGGTAATTTAAGATGTACAGACATTTTAAAACAGAGTAAATACTACTTGTACTTGGTAAGTTGCCAAGGACAATTAATCATGGAGAACTCAAACAAGTCATTTGGTTCTCTTGATTTTCTTCAGCTTTCACAATGATTGGCTCTCCTAGGTATTCCCTGGAAATAATGTACTAAAAGCTTTAAACTAATTCAATATTGTATTGCAGTAGTGTAAATTATTACTATGGAAAGTTTTATATAAAGCAAACTTTAATTCTAACTTATATTTTTTCATTGGGAGAAAAATATCCCACATTAAGGAATATCTTTTTAAACAAAATCATACTGCAATTGTTTCACTTTTACAGAAGTTATATGTCTTAAGACTGAAGCACACTTGGAGAAGGACCTTTATTTATTTATTTATTTATTTATTTATTTATTTATTTATTTATTTATTTATTTATTTATTTATTTATTTATTTATTTATTTATTTATTTATTATTTTGCACAATCAGTTGAGATCAGGGGTTTCTCATACTCTCTTTCTTTTCATCTCACATTGTTGGTCTGCTGCTTAAATTAGATCTTGTACTTTACATTTGTGATAGTAGACATGTCTTTATTCTACTTGGAGAACATTTTAGTCAAATAGAGGTACTCCAGTTCTCAAGGCCTGTGGGCCTGCAACTTTTATGTTGCTCTGATTGATATTATTTCTTATAAAAATCGACACCTAATTTCCCCACTTCAAGAGCGTGTTCTTTTGTCGAAGGCTCTATCAAATGGTGGATAGTCGTACTGGGATGAAAATAAACACCTCTAAACCTCAAACCATGGTCTTGGGCAGAAAAAAGGTACAGTACTTTTTCTGAGTTGAGGATGAGGTCCTGGCCCAAGTAGAGGAGGTTAGGGTCTTGTGGACGAATGAGGGGAAAAAAAATACAACATGAGGTTGATAAGTGGCTTGTTAGGCCATCTGCAGGAATGCGAGAGCTGAATGGAGAAACCCCTAATAAAAAAAAACAAAGTTATGTTCAATTAAAACAAAAAAAGAGCTAACTACTTTTCAGCTATAAAAAGCTCTGTAAGTTAAAATTGTGCCACGTTAGGTGTCTGTTCAGTTCTAAATAATTATTCAACATGAGAAATGGGTTTTAAGAAATAATTAAAGTTTACAGAATTGTGCTAAAATACTTGCTACACATATGAAACCATTCTTTCTCCCTAACGTGTAAAACAAATGGGAGCATTTGGCTGTTTTGTGCATTAAATTAAATCCAAGCTCATCTTAAGAAAAGTAACTGTACTGAAATTTTTAGACAAGTGGTGCATTAGTAAGGATTAGGGAAACGATTGGGAGAAATAATTTGGAGGAAAATGAGCTGCCTTCAACCATATTATTATATTTTAAATGCATTGTGCATTGAACCAAGAAAATGCAACCCCCCCCCAAAAAAGTTTAAAAGCTCATCTCACTGAGTTGCAGTGAGATGAGCAAAGAAAATTATCTCTAGGAATGTAAATTATATTTTAATTTGTTTATTAGCTAAGGGCTGTTGTTCATGCATGACAGATAATAATTGAAGTAATTATTAGCAACATTTTAAAATTATTAAATACACATTTGGCTGTTGTCTAAAGATTCCATGAAACAGCCATCCAAGCAGAAATGTCTACAAAATTAAATTTTCCGTCTAAATCTTTGCTGTGCCTCTCATACGTGGTTTTCTGGATGAATCAGAGACATAAACCTTTGGACAAAAACAAAAACAATTGTCCAAGCTGAAGAGATCGATTGTAAGGTTAAAATTTCATTTTCTTCGGATCAACACAAAAAACCTGAAGCTCAGCAACAAAATATCAAATCGTTTCTGTCTGTGATATAACAACATTTCAGCTTTATTGTCATCAACATCAACAGTTGGCAACCTGTCCTAAAACCTAAGGGTTGCATTTCAAGTTAGATTGAAAATTAACATATATTTTTTCCTTAATTTTACCCAACTCTTAATCCATCTTCTGGTATTTGTGAAAAGATTTCCAACAGCCCTTGAATGCAGCAATAAACTGCTACGTCACTCATGGGTGTTGTTCTCATGACTCATTAGTCTTTGAAAATGCAACAAAAGGTGGAACCAATTAACCCTTTTGTTTAAAACTCTAAGTCAAGTAACTGAAGTTGCTGTATTTTTTTCCTCCTTTAAAGATTGTGCAGTAAACATCCAATGAGACCGATCATGTGGTTTAGTGAACAGAGGTCTCTTACATGGTTTAATGTGCCCGTAAAAAGGGACCACTGATTCAGGTGACTCCTTCCAGCCTGAACATGAACATGTGATACTGTACAACAATAAATCCGTAAAATACATAAAATGTATTCAGTTTATTGTTTCACAGAACGTTGTCCTCTAAACATTTACAGAGTGTTTAAAGTACCTTGCAAAAGGATTCATATCTCTTAAACCTTTTCACAGTTTTACTTACATATATTTACTGAGGTTTTATATAGTGGAACAACACAAAGAAATACATTATTTCAATATAAAGGCAAAGGAAAGATAGTCTTTAACTAAAACTGAAATCTAAAACATGGCATGCTTTTCATTTTCCATGAGTAAGTTCTCTGCAGCTACTGCGGGAAGACTGTTTGGATGTGTCTCTCTACCACCTTTGCACTTCAAGTGCCTGAAAAATAGGTCAATCTCAGACAGACTGAATGGAAGAGAAAGTTTTCAGTCTTGCCAATGATTGTAATACAGCTTAGTTCTGTCTGTATATTTAGTCTCTTTGTTCTAGAAGGTGAACTTCTGGCCAAACTTCAAGTCTTTTCCAGCCTCCAACAGGCTTTCTACCATGATTACCCTGCATTTAGCTCAGTCCATTCACTCAGCTGCACTGTGTCTGCTGAAGAAAAGTATACCAACAGCATGATGCTGTTTCATATCGTATTTTAGGAATAAAGACCAGAAGACTCTGCTTACTAATTGGGTGGCTTCTGAATCAAAATGGCTGCATTGGAATGGTATCAAAGGGGCCTAAAAAGTATTGTGCTCTTCACAGGTTATTTTTGGTTCCTTTTCTCTCTACAAATAAATAATGTATTACTTTATACTGACATATCTATTGAATTTTCTGTGAAATACAGACAGGTTTGTCGATGTATTATTAGCTTTGTAAGTCACATAGTCACACCCGTTGCTGTGCACTTCTCTGGGGTCTGCATGAATTTGCAAACTGAGTTTGTAATGAAGCTCATTTCAGATTTTAGAGGCCTGTTTTTTGTCACAACTCCTATGCAAATAAAGTTTGTTTCATCTCTATTTGGCATTTTCAATTTTCTGGCAGAATTTTCAGGCTTATTTTTTGCATCAAATGCCACATTGGCTGTGGCTCAATATACTGTGATCACACTATGAATTCAACTTGGTACATTTACTTTGCGGGAGTTGTCTTTGAAAGTCTTAGCTTTTGATCCACGTAAAAAACACTTGACAGTGCACTCATTGCACGTAAGCCCTTTAACCTCCAGTATTGTTACTGAAGTGCTCTACTGAGCAACATAATGTAAGTGGAACCAAATGGGTGCCAATGTTGCGGTCTGTGTGATTTGTAGTGCTATGACTTCACACATGGTATAATGCACATAGGCCAGAATTTTTTATTTATTTTGTTCTTATCTGTTCAGGACACTTTCTTCACAAGTTTAAAGTGTCCTCAACATGGTTTGTGATAAGCAAATGGTACTGGTTATAGCTTTCATCCAACATGTTTGTGATTGAAGTATGATTTTGTCATTTGCATCTTAATTCTGCTATTAAATATAAAGAAGAACAACATTGTTTAAAAAACGATTATTTGCAACATAGGTGACAATTCTCTATCCATTTTCTTGCCAAGGAGGATAGAAAAATTAGCTTGGGGTATAAAAACATATTTTTATACAATACTTGACACAAAATTTAAAACAGAATTTTATTACTTTTGTTTTAAACAGAAAAGCATCAGTATTCTTGTTTCTGCACACCATCTTAATACAGTTATGTTTTCTGTAATATCTATTTGCTATGTTGATTTTGAGGATTAGATGTAATAAAAATATAAAATAAACACCTCAGTAGTAGCTTACCTTTTTATACCTTTATATACTTCTTTTAAAGACTAACACAGGTCAGCAAGATGTTATTAGATGGTTAATTAGTTGACTATCTGCATTGTAGCTACTCTGCAGTAACCGGCTAGTTTTTAGACAGCGTGATAAATAAAGCATGTTGTGTTTTGCTGCTTTCTCAGTCAGCTAACCAACAGTGAGCAACTCAAGGTGGCATAGAGGCAGTGCTGCATTACGCTTCAAACAACCAGAGAAAACTCTGGAGAAAACTCAGCCAGGCCTACTGCTTGTGAAGATGAGTAAAAAGCTTTAAAAGCATTATGTTGTCATTTCAGAAGGATAATCAGTCAGTATTCTTTAAAACCTAATGTTCAGTAGAAGAGACAATCCCCACTGAATAACATATCATTTTGCTTGTCTAGCAGACCACATCCAAAATTATAGGTACCTTAGACAATTTTTGTTAAATTAAATGCAACTGGAGCATTTGTTTAAAAATACATTGTTGATTTTTATGTTAATGACTCTTGGATATGGTAAGTATTTGTTAGTAACCACTTTTTCTGTGTTGTAAATATAACATTATACAGGGGCCCATTTTTCTTAGCTACTCTTCAACATTGAAAGAACAAGAGAAGATTTCATTTAAAGAGAACATTTAATTTACATTTAACCTTTACAACTGGCTCCCAATATGTTTTTTGAGCAGTTTAGAAGAATTAAAATCTATGACAAGCAAGGTTGGACAAGCATTGACGCTCACCTCGCCACCATGGACATCTGCAAAGATGGTGAAGAAGAGGAAAAATCTCAGAAGTTTACTATTGAAACTGATACTAATTCCACTGAACTGAAAGATTTTTAGTGCAGACTATGCAACCACACTAAAAACCTTAAATTTCTATGTTTAATCACCGAGGAAAGAATATGTCATTCACTCTTTCATCCCGTCAGAAATAATTTCCTTGCAAATAGAACTTTAATGGTGAAACGGTTTATATATTTCTTAAAGCATGCAAAAGATGGGCTTTGGTTGTATTTAATAGGTCCTTTTAAAGGCTGAGTAACCTTCATGTAGCCATCAGTTTGTACTCTATACAGTAATGCTTCTGATGTAGCTCCACCTGTTGGTGGTTTTATTATTTACCCAAACAAAAGTTGATGCCAGGTCTTTTGTACTTTGTATAATTTTTTAATATTACTTCTTTATTTTTCTTTCAGTTCTCATTTCTGCAAAAGTCCTGGCACAGAACCCGGTGCCAATCAACTTCGTCCCAGCTCTGGTGCAGGTCCAAACAGGCAGTGAGATTGTGTTCACAGTGAAGGTTGATGCTGCTGTCTTCTCCATGTCATGGTCTTACCAAAACGGAGCTACTCTGGCTTTGTGGACCCAATCTAGCATTTCTGATAACGGTGTACCTCAGTTCCAAGGGAGACTCACCATCAGTGCCACCCAGCTTCGAATCAGAGCTGCTCAGCTCAACGATGCGGGGTTCTACACAGTGGATGTGGCGCCCACCCCTTCCACAAACCTGGTGAAAAACACCCAATCCGTGGAGCTGAGGGTGTTTGGTAAGAAATGAAGAAGTGTGTCTGAACACAAGCAAAGAAGGGGTGGTGTATGCGAGAAAGTGTATGAGGGAGCAAAGTAAGAAGATGGAGAATAGGAGGGGGTGTGAATTAATCTGGGCGGTATAATGAAATTAGTGACCCACAGACAGTCAGGTAAGAGTAATGAAAAAGGAGGAGGGGAGGAAGCGAGTAGCTACAGGCTTTATGCCAATTAAAACCCATTTGATGTGCAGAACCCATGCTCTTAGATGTCTAATATCCTCTAAAAGTAGTGCTGAAAGTAGAGACAGTAGATATGTATTTGCATTCATTTATATTCAGTACTGTAATGGAGCCTGATCGGCTGAGTGTCTCCTTATTTCCAGCCCACATTGGACAGATGACACACAGTCTCGCTCTCCCCTCTCAGCAATAATAGGATGAACGGGTGACCGACTTATCTGAAGTCTGTTTTTGCTGAAAGATCACGTTTTTCCAAACCAGTCCCTTAGCAGTACTCAGAGCATCTTGCTTACTCACTTGATGCTGTTTGGAATCAAAGGATGCTTAAATCCTGAAAAATGAAATGCTCCTGCTGAGTCACACTTCTGCGGATGCTCTGAGAAAGTAATTAGGGCTGTTTAGTAGTGGCTCTACTGTTTTTGTTTGTTTGCTGTTGCTGCCGCGGTTCCTCTACTCTCGGTGCTCTGTCCTCTATCCATACGCCCCCTTTTGTCCCCGTCCAATTATTTAACTTAGGCAGTCTGCCAGGAGGCATCTTGGCTGCCACCCGCATCGTTTGCCCTCTTATTCACCATCTGTGCTTCTAGCTAAATGCTGTCCCTTCTCAGCCCTTTCTTGCTTTGATTACAACAAATTATCCTCTGCATTAACGGCAAACTGCTCCCTATTGTTCCATAGCTCCAACTTTTGTAGTGTGCTCTCAGGCTGCAAATCTACATTTTCTGTTCTGTTTTGTTGAGCTCTTAGGTAAAATGTCTGTGTTTTGTTTGCAGACCCAGTAGGTGGGGTAAGTCTGACTGTCCCTTCAGTGGCCGTGGAGGAGAAAAATGTGTCACTGAGTTGCACGTGGATCAGTGGGACTGAAGTTACGGCACAGTGGACGAAAGATGGCACAGCTATCACACCCGATTCCAGAATCACCATCTCTGGTGGCTTTTTAGTAATCAACCCAACCAGACGTGATGATGCCGGGCAGTACTCTTGCACCGCCAGCAACAATGTCAGCGCCCAGACTTCCACAAAGAGCCTCACTGTCTACTGTGAGTTTACACTGACCAAGACAAGAGGCAGCTAATCTGCTGCGACCACAACAAATGGCAGAGGCTTATCTCCCTATCCACATTGCACTGCATGCTGCTTGCTGAATTACGCCCGGATTGCACAAGACATCCTTCCAGAAGCTCACAGTGCTGCTTCTGGCTTTGTCCTGATCACATCATTAATTCTGATACGATGCTCTTGCAGCAGAATATCTCACCGCCATTCTTACGCAATGCATCATTGTCCTTTTAGATCAGAAAAACGGTCCCTTTAACTAATAGAAAAAGAAGAAAAGGCTCAAAACATTTCGGGTCTGGTAGATGGAAGGCAAATAAAAATTGAGTGTCTTTATTTTACCCTGCGGTGCAAAAAAAGTCCTTGAGAGGAATTGATTGCAGCAAAAATATGTGATTTAACTGATCACTGGGCCTTTTGCTTTCCTGCTGCCTGATTATAGCTTATAAATCTTGAAGTGCAACTAATCAATTTCGACCTCATTTCATTTCTTGTTTTATTTTTTTAAAGTAATTGGTCAGTCTATAATTTAACAGGAAAAATGTCCTTTACCTGGTTGGTGACACCTTAGAAATGGCTTGGTTTTCAGGCCAACATGATTTACAGTGGTGCCGTCATATTTTACATGGAGAAAAGTGGCCAGTTGTCTTGTAATTCAAAGGCACATTGCAACCTTTAGTGACTGTAAGGTTAAAAACACATTTGACATCAAGGCAGATCTCATATCGTGTAGATTCTGATTGGAGTTCTGCTTTAGGTTGTTGTACGTGGCACCATAAATCTTCTGAAAACGTCTTTTAATTCCATTTCTCCAAATTTTAAGTGCCTTGCAAATTTACAAGACACTTGAACTTTTTAAAAATATTGTCACAAATGACATCATGTGACAATTTAAGACTAAAGTAGTGAATAACTTGAAAGTGTACGTTTGTAGCATTAAGTTCTCAATTCTTTGGCATGTATTTGCATTTAGCCCCTTTTAATTTGATACTGAAATGAAATCCAGTATAACCATTAATTAATAGTGTCCTCCTTTGTGCTAATTAATATTAAAATAATAAAACACACAGCGTGGAAGAAGGTGGTTTGGTCAACCAAAATGAATCCTTTACATGCAAAGTGGTACATGCAGTGAGAATTGTGCATTGCTCATCAGACTACATGCACAATAAAACATAATTTTTTTGTAGCTAAGTACAGTTCAGTCCTGGAGGAAAGCCTGTTAGTGGGTATATATAGCTTCAGATTTGAGTGGAAGTTCACCTTCCATTACAAAAACAACCATAAACGTAAAGTTAAATGCAGTGATTTAGAACAAAACATTTTTAATGGATTTTATATGAACACCACACCTTTTTAGATTTCATATTTTTCAGTTTAATTTCATTTCACAATGGACCACTTTCTGTCTCAGAAGATTCTAAGAATCTTATGTGATAAGATGTTAAAGTTTGTGGTTCTGTTGTGATAAAAAGCAGAAAAGGTTTAAAGTGTGCTACCATGTAGGTCACTGCTGAATTCACCAAATGAAAACATGATAAATGTAAACAAGAAAATAGTTATCTTTGTAAAATATTGTCTTTAAGAAAATAAGCTCCCAGCCTTGCTGATAACAGGCTTGTCTAATACATGTTTTACGGAAAAAAAAAAAAAAAAGAAAAGTCCTTCATGGTAGATGGACATGGCTTTTGTCACATATTTTGAGACATATTTTGACATACTCTGGTACTACCTCATGGCTACCATTCACCCTGCATTGTGCAAAATTTTTTAGTTATGCTCCGTTTGTAGACTACAGATCAAGTTGAAAAGGTATCTCGGGGACATCTGAAACAAACAGAAGTGAATGCCTTCAGAAAAATTTAAACACCTGTTTTCACTTTGAAATTGTGGACAGCTGCTCACAGGCTAATAATGAAAAATACCTTTCTTTCAAAATGAATCTGAGGCATGTCAGACAATGGAAAACATGACAGGATTTGAACAGTTTTTGAACACACAACACACATAGGACCTGACTGTTTTTAGCAACATAAAACCAAATAGCATCTTCTGTCTTGGTTCCTTTCCTTAAGCAATGTGAAGATTTTTTTAAATGGAAATGTTCCCCTTAAATCCCACAGAAAATACAGTTTTTAAATTCTGAAACAAAACACAAAGCGGCCGTCTCTCGCTCATTAGCTGAGAAAGATCAAAGAGGGTTAACTGCAGTGATTAAGACTAATGAGGTAACTAAAGGCCTTAACTTACACAGCAATTTCCCCCTTTAGCAGAACATGTCATTTGTCAATCTCTGCTTTTTTAATATCATGTGGTCTTTGAATCATGTCATGTTTGGTAATAAATGTTTTGTGATCATAACCGACCAGATGGACCCGACACCCCTGTCCTGACTGTCGACTCCCCAAAAAAATGCGTTGGTGGAGGGGACGTGTTGGTGGGCCAGGTGGTGCGTCTCACCTGTACATCTACCTCGCTGCCCTCTGCCACGTTCTCATGGGAAAGAGATGGACGGCCCATCTCATCCGGGGCGCCAGACACTGGGGTGCTCAGTCTCCAGACCTTCTCGACTAATGAGAGCGGCCGATATGTGTGCACGGCCACAAACGGCATCACCAGGGGCACGTCGACGCAGAGCTACAACTTGGCAGTTGTGGGTGAGTTATGGTGAATGCTTGCCTCTGTGACCGATGATGGTCTCGGTTGGTTTTAGGAGTTGCTGCTGTATCTGTCTTCACGACAGGAGAGGGACAGGGAGCATCCTGGGAGATTGATCTAGTGAGATTGTGGTCAAAGTCATTCAGTGACTCAGCTCTCTCCTTTTACTAGTTACTTCCTCATCCCTTTGTTCTTTCTCTCTTCCATCCTCTCTCTTGTCTGTCTGGGCTCCAGAATCATTACCTTTATTAATTCACCCTCCATGATTCCCTTCTCTCTGTTTCAGATGTTTGTTTTGATGGAGGGGAAGTTGCAGGGATTGTGATCGGAGGTTTCCTGGGCCTCCTAATCATTGTGCTTCTTATTTTGTTCCTCGTTGTTCTTGTGCGAAGGAGAAGAGGTAAGTCTGTCGTAAAACAGGCATTGTAATGTTTTTTATGTTCATTTCTAATGCAAGTAATTTTCTTGCCCTCAGATATCAATTTATTCTTTTGTTATTGCAGAACAGGAACAATGGAGAAATGTTGTGTTTGCTCCAAAGACAGATCCAATTCAAAGACCTCTTGTAAGCCACCACAAAGTTTACACATGATTCACTATTGATTTTGTCTTTATTCTGTCGTTACGATGCCGCTGAAGGCCCCTTCACAAATAGACCCTATCTTTCTTTTGCTCTCTCTTCCATGCCCTCATTTATCACCTGCTCACTTCAAGCCTCCAGATCCTCAAACTAATGGTGTTTGGAATTTGGACCAAGGTCTCCAGCCTCCGCTCCATCAGACGAACAGGCAAGCAAGCCAACCTGAGCGCTTAATCACCAACAACCTTGAAACCCAGGCAAGCCCACAGGAGCGGACTTTGAACAGGCAGCGTAACTTTGACGTTCAGCAAAATAATAGCCGCACTCGCACAAACCAACTTCCGCAAAATCTCACCTCGTACCCAAACGATAGCTTTGACAATCCAGCTTTTACACACATGGATTCTCAGAATGTAAACACGGCTCCGAACATGCAGCAGCAGCAAAATCCAAACGTTCTGATTCAGGCTATACCTGGCCAGGGTAGCAATCAGCCTCCAGCAGTTCAAGTCAGCCTCAATGCACCACCAAACTCTAATAATCTAAGCAACAATGCTCATATACCCACTATTAATGTCAACCTCAACTCCTATCCAGGCAATGGCCAACAGGCTCCGCAAGAAAGTTCTTCTCCTCCACATAATCAAGACTTGAATGGTGTTCCACAAACGCAAAACAACTTTAGAGACACAAGCCGGTTAAATGCTGCAACACAAGGACGGTCCTATCCAAGTAACCACAGACTAAATGGTCATGTTAATCCAAATTTTCAAGATGAAGCTGGACTTATTCCAACTGGATACACACATTTTAATAACAATATGACTTCCCAGCCAAATGAAAACACAGAGACCTTTCAGCAGGAGCCAGAGCCTCGTAGAAGACCAGACAGAGAGTCAAGACAACATGAGTCAACACCGAGATCCAGGCAGAGACGGTTCCCATGGGACTTTCTCAGAGGAACACCAGCATACCCCAGTGGGATGCCTCAAAGAGCACAAACGCAACCTGAAGCTGATTCAGATTACAGTGCAGAGTACACCGTGCATCCTCCCATACGAGAGGGACGGACACTAAACAGACTGCTGCCTCAGAGCCAAGCCGATACACGTCGTAGAACTCCTCCAAGACGCGATCCACCCTCAGAGGATAGTCAGACACAGACCTATCATGCTGCTGATCATCCTCCAAATGCTAATAATGTTACTCTACCCGAACGCTCACACCACACACAGAGAAACCCCCGTGCAGACAGGGAAAGGTCTCAGCGAGACATCAGAGGTAGCCAAACTGCCCTGAGGCAGGAAACTATTCACAGCAATAACCCCCAGGCATCGCCTCTCATGAGCCAGCAGGCCACTGTAGGCCACGCTGCTGTGTCACGAGAACCCACAGCACAACAGGGAGTTACTACACCACAGGGCATAGATACAAGAGCTTTGGCTGATCCTAATCACCTTCAGCAGCCCCACACAGCACAACAAAACATAGTTGCACCAGCCCAAACACGGCGAGGTCAGACACAGCCTGTCATGCATGGTGCCATCCAGCCGCGTCAGGGGGGCGCCGATCCATTCCCAGTGCCTCCTGCCCAGCATAATCCCAGTAACCTAACCCAGACTGCAGTCAGAGCCCACACTGAGAGGGCTCAAGTACTTAAAAATCGGAGAGAGCAAACTCCGGAGGCCCTGATTCACTCTGGCACAGTGCAGACTCAAACTCCTGCTGCTGGAGGTCAACAGCCACCTCCCGCTCCTCCTCCTATCCCTCTGGCACAATTTCAAGCCCTTCCCAAGACACACACCCAGCACAAATCCCCAACAAGGGTTCCACAGCCCCTCAGACAGAACATGCCAGCAACTCAGCGGCAGCACGGTGCGCCTCACCACACCACCATGATGCCTCGCAACCATCACCATCATCCTGGCCACGTGCAGGCAGGCGCACACCGGCACGGCCATGTGCACGCTCACAACCACAGGCACCCCGCCAATGTCGCTGCATGGCAGGTGAGTATACATAGAGATGGCAGGCAGCAGATGCCATTTGGTTAATGATCGTATTATTTTCTCCAGCATGTGGTCCTCTCTCAGATGTGCACCTATAGCAAATGCTTGCTGTGTTTGTGAGTTATTATTAGCTCATTTTCATTCCCAGCATTTTGTCTTTTTCTCTATTCTGTTTATCTCTTTCTGCATATGAAATCATCTGTAAGTTTGCAGTGCTTGTGACAAAATAAAATTTTTTTGTCACATTCTAACCACAATCTTCAGTTTATTGTATATCTATTTTTTTGAAGTAGATCAACACAATGTAGCTGTAGTTGTAAATTATGAACAAAATCTTGTGATTTTATTAATATTTTACAAATGAAAGGTTTGGCATGTACCCATTTGAGCCATGTCTCAGCCAGCTTTGTATATTAAGAGACAAAACATTTTTCCTGTTCTCCTTTGTAAAGTAACTTTTGTTCACACAAACAGATGCTACCTGTCAGATATGACTGAGATTATCTCAGTCATATCTGAACAAAATATGAACAAAATGTTCTTGCCACTGATTTTCAATAGTATTTAGATCTGGACTTTGACTAGACCTTTCCAACATATGAGTATGATTTGATCTAATCTACAGGGAGCTGAACATCTTCCCCAGTTTCATCTTCTGCAGGCTCCCACTATGTTTCTTTTATGTTTATTTTCTGATTTATTTGTTTTATTCTGAAAAAAATAAATCTTCCGCGTTTGCTGTTTCCTCTGCAATATTTGTGGCAAGCTTTAAACAGGACTTCTTTTGGTTTTAGAACAGTAGCGTTTTCCAGCCACTTTTTCCATAGAAGTCAGATTTGTGGACTGTTAAAAAAATAAAAATAAATAAATCTTACATAGCTGTGGATCTTCGTGGTTCATCCAGAGTCACCATGCACATATTGGCTGATAATTAATGTATTGGTTGCATTGGATTTTTTCCATAGGTATTATAGGTTACCACTTTCCAGAATTTTATTTGTAATACATCTTGACATGAAACATGTAATTTTTTCTTTTACATCACATTTATGCACTGCTCAATAAAACACCCTGAAATGTTTGGTTGTAATGTGACAAAATATACAAAAATACTGTAGAATAAGTATGAATACTTTTGCAAGGCACTGTATGTCTTTTCACTATCGTCTTCATACCTTAAAAACTGTCCTTACTCCTTTGTGTTTGTGAGAGTAGTTTATCATAGTAGCTGTGTGACTGCTGCCTCCTCTGCATGACATGTTGCCAATGAGGGCCTTGTTGTGTCTTTCCAGCAACAAGCCCACAGAGGAAGACCAAGATGATGACAGATGTCAGCAGATGAGGCTCTGCAACTATCCTGCATGCGCTGTCACAAACAAACAGCTGACAGACGTGATCTAATATTCCGCCAAGCAGGACCGACTCCACAGAGTCTGCTTTCCAAAAAGGCTGTCATTCCCTGAAAGTTGGTGCAAATTCAAATTTCCTGCAAAAGCAGTGAACACATCATCCATGGGGATATTAAGCTTTCAATATTGTCATTTCCTTTAAAAGAAATATGGAACCTTTGAGAATATATGAAATCAGACTATCTGAACGATGCTTAAGTTATAACTAAAAAGCAGCACTAACAGGATAGACAGGATAGTTCTGTTCCACAGACCTGGATGTTTTGTGCTGTTTTGACTCCCAACTCACTGGTCATATATCAAAATTTGCCCATAGTCTGCTCAAAGAAAGTTTAATGATCAATGGCTCCTGACCATGTTCGCATTCTACCATCCATTCATCAACACAACTAAACAACACTTCTGTGATAAATTACACGAGAAGCAGTTTCATGAATATCTGTGAACACCTGAGCAAGCAGTGACAGACGGTAAATGGAAAAGGGACCCCAGTGCAAGATGGACTCAGCTGCTGGTTGTGGTGACAGTTATGAAAGAAGAAATTAGCAGTAGGGGTGGTCTTGACTCACATGGAGCTATTTATTTTGTGCCTTCTGTTAGCGGATGCCTCTTCTGACACTTCTCAATTAAGAGGATTCGCCTCACTGGTGCTCGGAAATAACGCTCAACTTCACAAGAAGGGGGATCCCGTGAATGGATGGGCGCTTATTAATTAAATGCTTTTATGTGACTTAAATGGCTTGGAAAATAATCACACTGAACCATGAATGAGGTCAGCACAAAGACCTTATACTGTCATGCTTTTCTGCTGAAAAAGCAGAGTTGTCATTTTACTGGGTCATGCAAATATTTTTCTTTTACTGTTTATCAATTTATTGATTTATAATGGTTATATTTTCTAAGCTAAATGGTGTCTTGACAATGTCGTGGATTGACAATTTAGAATAATACCACCTTCCACAGCAGAAGCACTATACACCCCTGTGTGTATGTCTAAAGCTACAGCTCCAGTTTATTTGCAGAAGGTACTCAAATGTGTTGTTTGACTATTAAGGAAGTGAGTTCTCTTGAGTAGTCAGGAGCAGTCACTATTTTACCTGAATTGTCTCAGACTGGCATTAATTCTCAGAAGAGACTCAATCACACAATCACATAGCTAATTACAGTAGACCAAAAATTAAAGAGGATCTTAAATGAAATGTATAGCTGTGATGGTGAATGATATGCTCACTTTCATCACCTTTGACTTAGTAAGGCTCTATTAGATCCAAGATGTGGATTAAGAATCCTAGGAAACTGTATGGATATGTTTTTAGTGACATATTTTTAAAACCAGCCCCATGTGTGTGTTCAAGGCTTGCAAAACTGTAGTATTTGCCATGTGCATTATTTTAATGATCTAACAACTCTGGGTTGCCTCTACAAAACATTTCCACCATTAGCAGTGATATTCACAGTGGAAGAGAGACTGTGTTAACTTCTGCCTCTTTCTGTCAGTGTCTGTCCTTGGGAAAGCAGCTGAAATACTAGTTCTTCAATATTTTGACATTCAAAGCAAGTTCATGAAGCTTAAGAACAAGTTTTTCTATATTTCTCCACTTATAGAGTCTTCAAGAAGTAAGATAGAGTAAAAATGCTATCACAAGCTAATCACTTCAGCAAACTAAGCCACATGAACCAAAACCATTTTGTTTCTGCAGAAGCCATAGTCAAACAAATGTTTTTTGTGGTATTCACCGATGATGAGTGAGTTAAGTGAGGCATACAGAATATTTGTGTGGACCTTATAATACTGATGAAATGTAATGTTCTGTTTTACTGCACTATGGATCTACTGGGCTTTCAAGCATAAACATGGCACAAATTTTAATATATTCAGTTGGAACCGTGCAGAAAAATTCATTTTCCTAAATACTTCATGTCTGGAAAAGGAACAAAACCTAAAAAATGATGTGCTTATTTACACAAAGTCTTTATTGGGCCAGAAAAGCTGCATGATAAAAATGTAATTGGATGGATTTTAATATTGCATGGTTTTGTAACACCAGTGTTAAATAGAGAGTTATTAACAGACTGCAACCTGACATGCAACAATGTAAATACCTTCTGCCATTTACATAGTGAAGATAATGTAGAAGTTTATAAAATAGTGCAGATGGATAAGATGTGCTAGTGAGCTGGCTGAGCTGGCAGGTAAGATAGTAGCTGCTCATGATTACTACATTATTCCTTCTTTAAAGATTGATTTAAGATTGAACTGTATCTCAGTTGGACTAGATTTACAGATCAGAAGATCAAAAAACACAAGGCCAAAGGTTTCTTGTATTTTTAAAATAAATTTTCACTGGATATGAAAAAGATTGAAAGTAAAAATTAGCCCAAAGGACGTTAATATCTTAATTTTAAAGAAACAACACTAATATGCTAAATATTCACTTAATCACTGCCTTATAATGTATGATTAGCCTCATAAATGATACTTATAACCAGATCATACAGTTTGTAATGCCACAAGTGCCTTATTTTTTTGTCATGTTTTGTGGGGGTTTTACATTGCTTCGGGTTTTTGAGATATCTGTCTTTAATAAAGATTTTTGTTACTGGTGTCTCCATATGGGTGCTTCGGATTTCAAGGAATTACTGTCATCACAGTGAAGTCTCTCATCTCTTCTATTCACA
Organism: Gambusia affinis; assembly: GCF_019740435.1. NCBI lineage: Eukaryota > Metazoa > Chordata > Actinopteri > Cyprinodontiformes > Poeciliidae > Gambusia > Gambusia affinis. The sequence continues at coordinate 26,892,782 of NC_057872.1, forward strand.
AAAGATTTGCACTTGCAAAAATATTTTATTTTGCTCTTTACAATGGGATTCAACCTGCCAAACATGATATTCTTTTCATTTTCTGCACAAAAAAATCTTCTCAAGCATGCAGACGAAGTCAGTCCACAATCCACCTATTTATTCTAAAGCGCCTCTGAATCACAGAGCTATCTGCAGCCAGAGTGTATTTCTGCTCACTGTGTGCATAGTGATAATTATTCATGGTGCTTGTGTACGCAGAATGCTTGTTCAGATGAATCTTCCTCCTTCGTCTCATCGTGGCGGTGCAGAGCGTGCGTTTGAATCACGGCTCCATCCGTCTCCCAATCCCCGGCTCCCACTTTTACGTCACCTCTGATGAAAAGTCCTGCTGCTCACTATCGGAGACACTTCACGGTATACTAGCACTGTAATGAGTGAAGATGGAGTGCATTTGAGTACCTGTACTAGAATAGCTTGGAGTGTTGCCTGCCGGTTCCAGAGGAAAGCAATGATTTATGAAAAGTTTGCTGCAGTTTTACAAATGAAGTCCTTTGTATAAAATCCTGTGCCTACTGTCTTTGGAACGAAGGCTGTTGTTTATGGCCTAAACAATTCAAATGAGATTGCAAGACATTTTGTTGTGAAAAACAACAGGGTAAACCTCCGAACCTTATGTGTCGACCTTCTCTGGGGCAATTTGCATGCAAATTTGCTCATGTTGCCCCAGTGCACTGATTTACTGTGATTTACTCTGACAACCACAAGTATAGTAAATGTTTACGGATCCCTCTGGAGATAGAAATTAAAGGGAAACATAACTCAGGTACTGTGTAGCAAAATAGGACTTTTTTTTGTATCAATGAATTCAGCTTTTTGTATGCGGTAAGTGGCAAACATTCGCTACTCAAGTGTGAATAACACCAAGGCTAAAAGACCACAAAAGACAGCAGTGAAAATATTTTAATACTGCAAGATGTCTACTAAAACCCTCAACTAAAATTAATTTTAAATCACCTCAGCTCTACAGGAGAACATACTTTTACAAATTGGATGTGATTTTATAGTTTGGAAATGGTGTAGAAGCAAGAATAAAGCCAACATTGAATTAATTCTCATTAACAATTTAACCCCCGTAAGTAAACAAAACCATGATATCTATTTATGTCAGTGATTGTGGGGATTTTCTTCACCACATGAAATGTTTTTTTGATATTCTTTATTTTAAAGGAATGCAATATTTACATATACTGCATGTTTGGTTGTCACTCTGTTACTCTTGTTCAGTTGCATGTTGACACAAGTAGCAAATCAACCAGTCATATCACATTGACTCAAAACAGTCGGGTATCTAAATGTGGTGGAGACGAGTTGCTGAAGTTCAAACTGAGCATCAGAATGAGGAAGAAAGGGGATTTAAGTGACTTTTAACATTGTTGCCAGACAGGCTGGTCAGAGTATTTCAGAGACTGCTGAGCTTGTGGGATTTACACTCACATCCATTTCTGAGGTTTACAGAAAAGAGTGCAATGCCTTAAAGATGCTAGAGAAGAATGGTGAGGCTGGTTTGAGTTAATAGAAAGGCTGCAGTATCTGAAAAAAGCACTACTTCTGGGTGTGTACTAATTTACTCTTTTATTCACAACTTTCATAACTCTTTGTGGCATGGATTTAACGTGTTGGAATCATTCCGCAAAAGAGTTTCATCCATATTGACATGATAGCATCGCACAGTTTCAGCAGGTTTCTTAGCGGCTCTTCCTTGATGCAAATCTCTGATAGAGCTTTTTTTGCTTTAATCTCCAACCAGTCTGTGCATTCTCCTCTGAAGGCTAAAAAAGCATTTTGTGTTGCTCACAGGACATTTTCTCTTGTTTGGACTGTTCTCTTTTAATTCAAGAGATGGTTGTAGGTTTAAATCAGCCAACAGCTATGTCACTTTCAAAGGCAACTACATCGTCTGTCTTAAACATATTATTTTTTGTGTCTAAAATGTATATAAATACAAGAAATTTTTTTGTATGCTCCATTTTTTAGGGAGACACATTTGTCATATTCTACTTGTAAACAAACTTCCTTTGTAATTTTTATCTTCCATGCCTAGATAAGTAGATGTAATAAAAGAATAGGATAAAATAGCCCTCATAAGCTTGCATCTTACTGGAATATTATTTAAGATAACTGTTATATTTTTTATTTATCTTTGAGAAAAGACAAGAAAACCAAAGGAAACCATCATCACTGCAGCTGTCTGTTTGGCAATATTTTTTTTTTCAATTTATTCTTCTATTTTGGTTGGCCTTTGGCCAGAAAGATAAGTCTGTGCCTCTTATAGGCTAAACATTGTTCTGTATGAAAGTCTCCGCACTGAAACTGCAACAGTGACAGTTTAGGTCTCTTCGCCCACCAGGGGGAGCTGTGAGAAAGTAGTCTTGACACCCATTGAGTTTCATTTAGTTCCTTATTTATCAGCATCTCGAGGCCTTGGCCATCTGTTCAACTCTAAAGGTGTGTTCTATAAGCCATAGGCAAAGTTATTTTTATCAAGAGACTGATAAAAAATAGAAACAAAATAATAAATAAAGAAAAAAGCAAGGAGAAAGCAGTGCAACAACAAAACCCTCAGTTGTCACAGTCTTGTTTAAAGGTGAACTGCTGCCTTCAGGGGAACAAATAAACCACAGTTTCTTCAAAGAGTTTTGTTTTCTATCATAATCTTTTGTTGGATCAACTGAGCGCATCATGTTCTGTTTAATATTTTCAGCATGTTTCACTTCAGATGAAGGCAGACTGTTTTATTCCTACTCTGCAGTAAAATAAGTCAGAAAAAAACAGAGTCCTTGTGGAACTTTTTGTCTTTTAAACTCTTCAGCATTGATGAATTCTTATTTCTGCCTTGTGATGTTTTTACGGATGTCTGAGAAGATGAAATTTAGAACTAGAAATAGGCAATCATTTTATTTCATGGTAAATGTGCTTGACCTGAAGGCTGTCTAACACAGTGCTAATGAAACTGTGCTTACCCGTCACACCGCACTTCACAAGCTTCTGAAATCCACAGCTACTAAGTATGTCAGAGGCCGAGTTTTGTTGTCTAAAATTGAAACCACAGAGGAAGAGAGTGCAGAAGAAATTCAGGGGCTGAAAAAAAAGCTGATTCTTCAAAGTGAGGGGGAAATGTGTATTAGCAGCAGAAACTCAATATAAGGAAAACAAAAAAAATAAAAAAATGGTGAGCTGACACAAGACTCACTAAAAATATATGTGAGCCCAGAATAGCAATGCATGCAGTCTCAGAATGGTGTGCATTTAGTGAAGTGATAGAACATTAGGCACATGCTGAGTGGACTGATGCTGCTTCTGCTCTGTTTTTAGAAGGGAATTTTATGCTTTTTAGTCAACTCTCTTTCCACTAACTTTTAAGTTCTCATGACTTACAAAACAAATTACTCAGCATCCAGTAAATGGAATATAGAAAATGAAACTGATGAATGATGTATTGTCATAAATTTTTAATGATTTTATCCACCAGCCACACTGACCACATTTCACCTTTATAGCCAGAAACAAAAAAAGAACAGATCAGAATTTTGCCATAACTCTGACCAATTTCTTCCTGCATAGAACAGTCTTCCCCACTCCATAATGGTGCCACTACCGTGTTTCACAGTAGGGATATTATGTTCAAGGTGATGCTCAGTGTTATTTTCTGTGTGCCACAGTGATTTGCATGTATTCAGCAAGTTTTTTTTTAAATCTCTTCCAATCAGAGAACTTTCTTCCACTTGGTTATTGTATCTTCCAGTCACTGATTCTAGACCTTGGACCACACAGCAGCTAATTTTTCAGATATTGTACCTTGAGTTTTTCTTACCATTTTACAGTTGTGTGCTACTTTGCGTTGGGCTATCAAACAAAATCCCAATGAAATAAAAGCTTGAGGTGGACAAAAAGAGAAAAATTTCAAGCAGTATGCATACTTTTGCAAGGCACTACATCTGAAAGCTGGAGGCACGGACCTCATAAGTATTCAACGCATAACAGTACATGGCTTTTAAATATACAACCTAACCTGAAGTAGCAACAAGCGATGATCAATGCAGTACAGTGAACCGGCCGCCAAGGAGTATGAAAGCTGCTCGAACGGGTTTTCCCTCTTCACTTTGTTTGAGTTGTTTCCTATTTTATGCTCATTATTATGGGAGGAGAGGATGAAGAAGATAGAGCTCAGAGAGTTAAGGCCAGCTCTACTCCTGTGACAGCCGGGTGGAGGTAAGGTGCAGAATATTATAGAGGAAGACTGATTAAACAAGCAAACAACCCTCTGTCCTCCAGCACTTTTACACCTGCAGCTAAAAAATAAAAAAAAAGTTAAAAAAACATAATCATAGGGCTGGCAGAGGAGCTGTAAATACCCCGCAGGAAAGGTGGTTTATTCATTTATTGACTATATTTTCATGCCTCCAGCTGGATTGCTTTCTCCTCTTCCCTCATTTATGATGTTTGGATTCATATGTTTTTGCTGCAAAGCAAGGGAAACAACCAAAACATGTCAAAAATATCTAAAAATCACAAATCATGACATATAGTACTGATTTCTTTTGGAAATGACACACAGAATTCTGTATTCTTATTGTTTTCTGATCTCTGGTACAAAATATTAAACATTTAGATAGATATATATATATATATATATATATATTTATATTTATATATATATATATATGCTCTGCTAGAAACTAAAAGCAAACATTTCAGCACAGTCACTCAATGAGCACAGGTGAAGATCTGAAAGAGTAAAATCAAATCCCTTTTTTAATCTCCTTAGCAGACTAATTGCATGAAGTAATTAGCAACAATTGCCTCCAAAGAAAAGTGAACACCTGTCATCACTTTGCATCAAAATGGCCTCACAAGGAAGGAAGCTGCTTCTAAGAATACTGCAGCACAAGTAATTGTTTTTCTTCATCATCAAGATCTTCAAGGTGAGATGAGTTGCAGTGAGGAAAATGTTAGTATAAAGCAAAAACCACAGCGAGTTGACTCCTCTTGAGGACCAATGTAGAGCTTGTACAACAAATTGTTGTGGGTCAGTCTGCATGCATGCTGGTGGAAATGGTAATTAGTTATGGCCATGTGAGAATAAGGATACCAAAGATCCCAACTTGTCTTAAAGAAAGACACTGTGGATAGACTGATATGTTACTGGGAATGCAATGCAACAGAGGACTCATTTTACTGAAACCAATTTTAAATGGTTGGGATGCCTGGAAAATAATTTGTCCAGATAAGGAAAAGTGAAGGATCCTAAAACAATTCCTGTTTGGAGTTGCTTCTTTTCCATGGTAAACAAAACTGCCATAAATTAAGATGAGGATCAGAACATCCAGGTCCAGCAATCCAATTCCAGTTTGGTGAATATCTGCCTGTATCTTCCATGATGAAACATTGTGTCCAGGAGAGATGGTTATGAGTAATCTGGCTTTTTGACAATAGGGCAACAACACTTGGGGTGTGCTACGATGCAAATAATAAAGAAATGTTCCCTTTATTGCATCCTAAATAAATTTAGCATTTCCACTCAGAGGTACAGGATGAACTCTGTGGTGTGTGCAACAATGTAAAAAAATCCCAGCTCATACAAAAAATTATAGGAAACTGATTATGGTGTAGTTGCCTAATTTACATGGTATTAGCGATGTGTTCTATGTATTTAGCCCATTAAACTGAAATAAATATTAAATGTTTTATCAAGTAAGAAAGAAACTCAGTCCACTTTAAAGGGTTAAAATCCCTACTTAACTAAAAGCTACGACAATTAAAATTAATTAATTCTATTCCTTACAATTCCAAAATAGTCACAGATCCATAGTCACTTCTGAAATGAAAAACAGAAAACCAAGTTTTATTTTAAAACAAAATAGTGAAGGAAAATACAAAGTAAAATGAAGCATGGTGTACCATGTTTTGTGAGTCCAAATCAGTGCAATTACATTACAGGAAGATTTATTAGGATTTTGTCCTATTTTTTTAAGCCTTTGCATTTCTATACCAAAGAAATTGAAAAAAACATCTATAAATGCTGAGGCCACAAACATTTGCATCACTGCCACAACTGCACATGTATTAAACACGATGCGTTTTACAGCTGCACTTATTCACATTCAGCTCACATTCAGCTCACATCCTGCTCTGAAAAAAACCTTTATGGAAAACTGTTTTTAGATTACCTAACATGCTCTTTTTACAGATCTTTCCTGTTTATTGCACTCTGCTGTGAACTCCAACATTCCTTTTAAATGTTTCCCTTCTAATTGTACACAGAGCTCCTAGCCTAATTTTAATGTTGTCATATCCTGGAGGTTTTTGTGTCGTTATGGTTTTTCTGTTTGAGTTATCACTTTCTTGCTTACCTGTGATCAGCCTGAGTTTTTGTTTGTACTTTTGATCAGTTTTTTTTAATTGTTCATTTCTTCAGCTTAGTTTTGTGTGTGTGGTTATATTCACTTGCCACTATGCTTTCTTTCCCCCAGGCTGCCTGCCTGATCCTCTCTCTAACCTGCACCTTGTTACCATTCAGCCACCTGTTCTTTGTCAGTAATCACTCTCTTCTGTTTCTAACTCTGTAGGATTTTTCCATTGCATCCTCTGCCTTGGCCTCCTGTTGTCTCATGCTGGTTCCTTTTTGCAAGTTTATCATTTGTTCATTAAAACACCATGACAAAAGGTTTCATTCAACCTGTGACTGCTGTAAAATTAAATAAAATTTTATTGTTTACACCCAAAGTAACAAACAAAATGGGCTTTAAATTAATTAAGTTTTTAAATGTAAGGTTAAGTTTGTTTCAAATGAAAGATTTTTTTATTTGCATTGATTCATGCATATCACTGAAGAGTGTGGGGATCATTTGCCTGGGTTTTAATATGTTAGGGTTATTCTAAAATTTTCCCACCATGTCAGATTTCTTCAGTTCTTGCTCATTTGCCACACTTACATGCTTCACACCAAATAATTACAAATATAACCTGAGTAAATACTAAATGCAGTTGTCAAAGTCTTTCATATTAAGAAAAAAAAAGCTATACAGAACAACCTAGCCCAAAATGGAAAAGCAATTTCTTCTGTCATAACAAAGCCATTTCTGGAGCGTTGGGACTCCAGCGAACCACAGTGAGAGCCATTATCCACAAAAGGGTAAAACATGGAAAACATGAACCTTCCCTGGAGTGGCTGCCCTACCAAAGTTACAAGCCTGCATCAATGATTAACCCAGGATGTAAAAAAAACCCAAATCAGAACAACATCTAAAGCCCTGCAGCAGTCACTTTACTCAGTAATCATCGGTCATCATCAGAGTTAAGAAAGAAATTTGGCAAAAACTGAAATTAATGAGGGAGTTTCAAGCTGAAAACCAACACTGACCATAAAGGACCCAAATGGCCAGCTCATATTTGCCTAAAAAACATTTTAATGATTCTTCAGGTCTTTGGGGAAAATATCCTGTGGATTAATGAGGAAACAAAAAACCCCCCATCATGTTAGTATGATGGTCTCGGGTTGCTTGGCTTTTTTATAAGTGGTAGGTCCATGAGTTTTGTGAGAATTTGTGGTTTTTCTACCAGTTAATCATGAAGGACAATGTCTCTGTGACCTTTTATCTGATCGGCTGCTTGAGTTAGGCTATGCAGCCGATCAATTAACTAAAGTAAATAAGCAAGCCAACCTCTAAATTGCTGGAAAAAGGTTAGAGGGGTCAAAGGCATGACCTTACACAGGCCATTCATCCACAGAAAACCCTCCAGGTTTGCTGATAAAACAATTCTGCAAAAAAGTGTGTGCCACAATATGTTGATGGGGATTTAAGACTCGTTTCCAGTTGTTGCTTGACTGTACGATTTCCCCCAAGGGTGGCACAAGCAGTTATAAAGTTTAGGGGCGACCTAATGTAGAATCAAATTGGTTGCAATAGCTGTTTTGCTTCAGTAAATGAATCCATCATTTGAAAATGGAGTTCTGAAATTGTCTGATTGCCTGAAATCTGCACAATAAGGCCATGCAGCATGTTTTACCTGCTCTATGACTATGTATTCCATCAGTTGATATCAGCAATAATTTTATCTGTCAAACCTTCTACAGATTAGTCACAGAGGATACACTCGTCCCAAATACATTCATTATCAGCCAAAAGTCCTCTTATCTCCTCATGCTGTGTGATAAACAGCAATTATAAGTGTCTGAATGCTTCTTGCTAATGTTAAAAAGAGAATACAGATATTTTTCTTAGATAAAATCACATAGTTAAATACTGACAGCCTGAAAGACTGCACTCAGACATAATAATAATTTTCTGATTGATTTCCGAGGGACATACACTGATATTTAATTTGAGCTGTTTTCTAACCAGTAAAGTCCTTTTTATGAAGCAGAAAATATTTTAGGTTTTAAACACTCACAAATAATTAGCTGCAATTTGAAAAAGTCCAACTTTGAGAAACTACACATTTATTTTCCCACCAATAAAAACATCCATCAAACAAGACCCTGCTTTCATTATCTTCCCACTGAGTCCTTCTTGGAAATCACTTTGGTTTCTGATGGACTTTTGTAATTAATTCTGGCATTTAAAATAAAGAACCTGGACAGAAAGTAAATTGTAATGAAAACAGCATTTGTTACAGACCTTGAGAGTAGCAATCTGTTCCTGCTTATTTTTGCTGAGGTTCATATTATATCTCTGCCTTTAAAATGCCACCGCTCTGCCATGTGACCCCACATAAGGCAGGACTTTGAGGGAGTTAAATGTGACATTTGAAAAAAATAAAAAACTATTAGGCATGGTTCAATTTTGTAAAAAAGAAAAAAAAAATCCACTATCATGTATTTTCCAATGGCCTTTGATAAGGACAGTATTTTCTAAAAGGTTTGTTGGACTTTGTAGAGTGACATTTTGCTGACCTAAAAAGTGCAGCTTGTTCCATCTGTCATCACAGAAAGAGCTGAGTCAGCACTTCAAAGCTGAATAGTAAAAACGTATTTTTATTTATCTGTAAACTCAGCAGCAGAAGTCTCAAATAATAAATATACACTAGAATCATGATGGCGTTTTTATTTGACAAGTGACAACAATGTATATTTAGAATAATCAGTGTTTTTTGTCCAGATTCTTTTATTTGGGAGATATACATTCTCCCTCTTATCCCAATTCAGATTTTTGGGGGCTGGGAAAGATATCTAGAATAAATGGAGTGCATTTGTATTCACCACTCTTTACTTTGTTACACCTAAGTAAAATCCAGTAGAACTAAGAGTCTTCAGTCTTTAGCATCTATGCACCACAAATCTGGAACAAACTTCCAGAAAACTGTAAAACGGCTGAAACACTGACTTCCATTAAATCTCAACTAAAAACCCACTTATTTGAAACATAGTCATTTACAAATTTATTGACTGACTTAATGTTATGTTTTGATTGTTGATTTTATGTTGCATTGTGTTTTTGTGTTTGATTTGATGTAAAGCACTTTGAAATGCCAAGCTGCTGAAATGTGCTATACAAATAAAATTTGATTTGGTTTGATTTTTTTATTTATTTCAGATGTAAAATATATAGCACATTTTGGTATAATTCCAGCTATTCTGTGACGGAAGTTCTACAGAAAACAGTGAACAAGCAAGCAAGAACGAGGACCATACAAAAAACAGTTTTCTTTACATTGCTATAATATATTATTTGTGTGTAGAATTTTGAGGAAAGATATTAATTTAATACAATTTTGAATAAGCCTGTACCATAACAAAATGTGGAAGTGAAGTGCTGTAAATACTGTACTGAGCCACTGTTCACTTTTCAATGTAAAAAGTGAACATACAGCCATAAATTCCAGGGTATATATATACATATATATACGGTTTGTATATATTTTATAAACATGCATATATTATTTTTGTTTTTGCAAAATGTCTATCAACATGTAGGGAGGGCTTACAGCATCATGATCAAACTCAAAGACACTAAGGTCATCTTCTTCTTATGCATATAGTAGTTTTTATTTGAAAGGTTTTCGAAAATCACACCACTCAAAAGTTCATTTGCTATTTTTATATTTTTGACTTTATTTAATAAGTATTTTAAAATGTCCTTTTATGAAAAGAATTGAAACATTGATTAGTTTTACAGCTACAACTGTGGTTCCATCAGCAACCCAACTGCCCATAAAAATGTTCCAAACACATGTCAAATGTTCCCCAAAGCCATCATTAAACTTTCATCTCACCTTAATTTGGGTACAGAGCAGCCTCCTTTGTATTAAACTGTAAAATATAGAGTTGTAATTTGCTCATCTTTTTCACACTTTGATTAGAGGAGTTGGGACTTTCAAGTTGGACTGACCTCGAAGAATGAGTGCAATCTCTCCGTCTTGTGCCTCTGGTTCAAAAGGAGACTGCTTTTATCAAACACCCATTGCTTCATGAAATCAATGATTTAGCTCCTTTTTTATCTCCATAATTAGATGCATTTTAAGAGCAAAGCTTTTTGATCTTTCTAGACATTTCTCATCTTCAGGAGGTGATATCATTCATTTTTTAGACAAACTCTGCTCAACTGAGAGCTTAATGACCTTTCCTCGGTATGTTATCAAGTTTCACACAGGCCTGGTTGTGGAGCAGTTCATTTAATTCAGGTAAAATATCTAACATGTAGGACATTGGGGTTGAAGAAACCATGCCTGATTCAATTAAATTCAAATTTAATTAATGCTTTGTTTATTCCTAATGGAAATTAAATGAGGTTGTAACTCACATCATCCAAGTATGTTCAAAGAATTGTTATGGATGGTGATGCAGGATCGTTCTGTGGTAGCAGTCAGCCTTGCAACAAACCTGATGAGGCCTCTGACTGAAGGCTGTTGCTGTTTGACCGTCTCATGGCAGTCATGACATGCTAACAGACGATATTTCACAGTAACATGGACTGGATGATGCCAAGCACTGCTAATCCAGATCATTTGCTTTTGCTGCACCTTTTTGAATCTGTCTGGATGTATCATTAAAAGTTCTGACAGAGAGACATTGGTGTCGGGGACAGGATTCTTGCAAGTGGCATCAATGGAAGTTGTGGAAAAAGCCCCCTATTTTACCAAGATCTGTCAGGTGAAATAACTCAATCAGGTTTATTCATATATTGTGGACAATACAGAGAGCTTGTAGGACAATCAATAATGAAGCAGGTCTGGGTGAAAAGCTCTGCCAGGCAGAGACAACACAAGAGTTTTAAACCAAGGATAAAGGCTCCAAAACAAGGGGCGTATCACATGATCAGCAGATGTTAACTTGTAGTAATTTTCCACCGCAAAGCAATGGTTTGAACTTCCTCCTACTCTGTCACCCCTTTAATCTAGCTCTGCATCTATGAAGAGCATAGGAGTTTCTTTTCAACTCCTCTGTCATATGTGGTGGCAACTATTATTGGAGCTTTTGAGATGCTAATCAGCTGCTGCCAGTTGCAAAAACAATGTATTGCTGCCATGGTTACGCATCATAACAACTGTCAGAGAGTACAAAAAGTATTTGTAAGAATTTACAACAAAAGGAATAGTTGAATTTAAGTCCATCAAAAAGACACTTTCAGCCATTTTGTCATGCAAATCTCAATATCTTGTATTGGGTATTTTTTTGACAGCCCAATGCAAAATAGTGATAATGAAATAGAAGAATGCATGTTTTTTTTTCTGTTTCTTTACAAATAAGATAAGAAAAGGTGTTGCATGTATTTGCTTTCATCCTCCTGTCCTAAATTTCCAGTTCCACATCTTCTAGGATGTACCTACAAGTTTGGAACAGAATAATTGTATCCCCATTCAAGCCAGTTAATGCAAAAAAAATTATAAGTTCCAACAGATATAAATTAATAAGTAATTAATCTCAAAACACTTTACAAAACAAATCGATTTAAATTTTACACGTGAATACTGATCAATCTAATGCAATGACATCGACAGATTTAAATTCAAAACTTGATCATAGTTATAATATCATTCAGACAAGTTTGGATTATTATATGGTGTGAAAAAAGCCCAGATGATTTGATTGAATCATTGGCTTTGGAGTAATTTTTCTGCATGGATGATGGTAACAGTAGAAAGACATGACTCCCTATAGCTTAGAGTGAGAATAGACCATCTACTGTAACTAATATTCCTCTTTGCAAAGCAGTTTTACCATAGATTTTCAACAAGATCCAGACTTTGATAGGGCCATGTTAACATGTGAACAAGCAAAGTATTTTAGCTTTGGCTGCATGTTTTGGGTTGTTGCCCTTCTGGAAAATGAACCTCCATTGAATCCTCTGGACAGGTTTCTCCCTGGATTGCCCTTTGTTTACGTTTAGCCCATGAACTCTGACCCATTACCTCGTCACTGCTTGTGACCACAGCATCTTCTTTGTTCTGTTTCCTCTGATCTATAAACTAAAATGTTTAATTTTCTTTTTCCTTCCAGCAATTTATTGTCCCTTCCACTCTTTTACAGAGACAACGTCTGTGGAGTTTTCATCTAATAGTTCTGTCCACAGGTTCTCCCACCTAAACTGAAATGCTGCAGCTCCTCCTTCTTCTCTGATTAGCATTCTCAGACAGTCTTTCAGTCTTGATAGGTTTTCATACTCCTTCCATTTTCACATGATTGATTACACAGGGCTCCTTGAGCTTGGGACATTGTTTTATAACCTATTTCCACTTTAAAATTTCTCCCCAAGCTTAGCCCCGACCAGCTGTGTTCATTGGTCTACATTATTCTGTTTATTCACTAGATTTCTCTGACAAACGTCTGAGGCTTTCACAGAACAGTTAGTGGTTATAATGTAATACAATGAGAACAATTTTAAATCTTTTTGCTTCTAAGTTTCTGGGTCATTGTGATCTGTGTATGTTTTGAAAGGATATTTTCTTTCAAGACTCAAACCAACCGATCATCCCCAAAAAACAAATAGGTTAGCCAATGTTGGTCCTGATTCCAGAAACACACACGATCACACCAACCCACGTCTGCACCCATTGTATCTTTGTGTGGCTTGCACTTTGTTCTTTTTCCTGAAACTGTCGTAGTTTCTGTGTTCACAAGAGAACATAATTACTGCAATAGTGTTTGCACATATCTGGCATTTCAAAATTAGTCTGCTGGAGAATTTCCTTTTGGTGTTTCTGTATAAAAGGTATTGATTTGATCATTATGAATGTGATTACTTGAAATGGGAAGGGAGCCCAGGTCTGAAAATCAATTTAGTCTTTGTGGCCTTTAAGTGTTTTCTATTTTTACGCCCAATTTTTTCCCCTGTCCTGTTTCTTGGACTCAGGTCATTCTAGATAAGGCTGCCGGTGGAATGTGGAGGATTATCTTTTTAACATGGCAAGCTTTATTTCATTAATGTGTCACTGGGAATGGAATCAGCCCAAGCCATGTTGGCCACAAAATCACTCTTCAAATAGCAACACGGTAGCTTAGCTCCGACTGAACTCTTCTGTTGGGTTGAGAGAATTATGTTGTCATTCTCTTCCCTCCACCACAAACATAAGGGAGCTTATAGGTTCATGCTCTGGGTATTAACAGAGGGATTAGTGAAGCAAGTTTCTGGGATGCTCCAGTCTGTGATGCACAGAGCAGCAAGCTCTTAATTGTTGAGATATCTCCTTGATGTAACACAATGAAGTTTTTATTTCAAACGCCCCAGAACAAGATGGCAGCAGATTTTAGATACATTCTTTATTTTCTGTGGGAGACCCAACATGATGTGTGGAGAGGAACTGTCTTCCTTCAGACTGCAATTATTCCTCTATAATATGAACCATAACTCTATGCGACGATAAGAAGCTGTGAATTCTGTGAGATGTGGGTCAGATAAACTGTGAAGCTGGACAAATTAACGTCATGAAGTAGCAAATGCTTCTCATAGACTTAATTAAAACACTTCATAGATGAAGAGAGAACAACTCAAATTAGCAGGAGACAGTTTGAGGTGTAAGCCCCTTGTGGTGGGTGAAGGATGTAACACGTTATGTCAACACAAAGAGGATTTCTTCAAGCAAACAAATATTGCTAAAGCTAACATGAAACAATAACAGAGAAGACACTGAATCCATCTTCAGTAGCTGAAGATCAGATTACAAAGCTTTGGCCTCTACCCATCCCATGGAAAGAGTTGCTAATATCATGTACATGTGTGCAGCTGCACTAATACTAATGATAGAAAGCAGACTTGTTCCTCTTTTCTTCACTTCATAAAGTTTGCATTTCCAATTTTTATTCACAAAACCACAGAGCAGTTTTCTTTTCCACTTCCAGGCAACTTAAAAAAAGCTCAAAGTGAAGATTTCAGTCAGGACTGAGAAATATGTTTGCTTTTATTTGCATTCTAGACGTGCAGAATAAAGCATCACTAGCAAACGCAGGAGCTAAATTAGGTCGTCAGCTGCAGTTATATTTTTAAAGGTACAGATACATAAGATGGCAGCAAAACAATAAGAAACATAAATGAAGCAAAATCCAACTGTACCTTTTCAATTCCCTTCTGACCTACGTTAAATACGAAATGCAATAGCAGAAAAAACAAATCTCCCTTACTGACTTTTCATTTGTTTTCTTAATCTAAAAACAATTTTTAAGCTAAGAGCATTTTTGCACATTTCACAAATGAAAAGATTTGAGATTTGAATCACATTAGCCTTTTGCCACCGCAACTTTCAACAAAAATAGTCTGAAATCTGACCAGAGCATCTTTACACCATCAGCCGAGCTGAGAGAGGGATGTTAGAAAATGTTTCACATTGCATGTGCTGGTGGTTACCTCAGCAGAGCATTTCTTCTAAGTTTATTTCCTTCTGCTTTCTCCGAAGAGCTCAGGAAGCTGAGAGTTTTTGTATTTTTTTATTTTATTCTTACAATTTACAGTAAATGAAGAAGTTAAAGCACACACAGTATTTCCCACTTTATCCTTCCGCACAGTCATCTCCAAACTCTTCTAGTTGCTTCTCAAACAGATCCTGATAACGCAGCAGAGCCACTCTCATCTCTACAGCAGCATGTTTGTGCTCTTCAACAACACAAGCCCTCTCACTCTCTGTTCTTGACAGCCATGGCAATTGGACTCGAAACTGGCCTTTTCTATTAGGCGCAGAGAAATAGATGCAGGATCTATTTTTTAGCTGCTGTTGATTTTATTAAATATTTTGATATTTTCACTTCAAAAACCCTTAAAAACTTTTTTAGTATAATGAAATTCTAGTGAGCAGCTCCATTAACCATAATTGCTGAACGTTTTCTGTTGAACTCTGAACCACCTAGGAAAGAAAAAAAAATCTCTAAACAGCCACATCTGATTTGAGAAAATAAAGTAGGAATTTTCAAAAATAAACTCATAATCTTCTTAGATAAAACCAAAAACATATGCAGTCTTTTTTCCCCTCCAGGGGGTCTTCTGTGGGCTCTAGTGTCCCTTATTTGAAAGTAGGCTGACAGGAAAGGGGGGAAGACATTCGGTAAATGGCGACAAGTCCGGGAATCGAACCCGCGACAGCCACGTTGAGGACTCAAGGCTTCTAAACGTGGGTCGCGCTATCCCCGACGCCACTACAGCACGCTCCATATGCAGTCTTTTTATTAATTATTATTTTAATGAGAGTATCTTTGTGTTTTTCATCAACACGGCCTGATACAGTCACACACCATTACTTTCTACCCATTGCATGATTGTATTCGTGCTGCTCCAGTGACCACAGATGACTCTTTTCTGTCAACCTCAACAACACTTTTGAACCATGTCCTTGTTCTGTTTTCTACTCTCTGTCACAAATATCATTTCATTGCATCAGCTATGAACAGCTATGTTGTGAACGCCTCGGGTTTTTGATGCTGCTGTCCATAGCCTGTTTTCAAACAAACCAGATCAAATGGAAAATAGTTTATTTTTCTTAGACAGTTATTTGTAGCAGCTGGCTGGATGCTAAATCTTTAATATTGTATAGATATGAGCAAATAAAACACCTGTGACATGGAAAATTACCATTGCATCTGACCCTTAACTCTCCATCTACACTGTGAAACAAAGCAGGGCCATGAAGAGCTGGTGGGAGAATGAGTTTATCTAAAAGGTTATGTTTTCATGTTCTTCTTCTTCATGTATTAACTAGGCTCCTTTTCTTTCTGTGGTACATTATTAACTGTTCCAGGACATGGGGACAGTGGTGACCAGAAGTTTGTGACTCGCTGAGATGAAATCCACAGAGAGACACAGGAAACAATGCCATGTCAATAGTCAGACTCAGACTCAAAGAAAAGAGCTTGTATTTAAATGATGCATAATCAATTCGGCCACGTTGCAGCTGTTTAAAGCTACAATGTTCATGTGATTAGGTTATACTTTGTTTCAATAAAAGGTAACTGAGGACTGAGAGCCAGCGACGTTGATCCCAGACAGTGTTTGACTGCGGTTCTCTGTGTCTGGCTTCTCTTCCCTCTTCTGCAGAAAAGTAGCTTGTGCTCTTGTTTGATTCCTTGCAGGTTGAGACCCAACAAGAGAGACTACTTTTTTTATTAGCAGAGACAGGAAGAATGACTCAGTCTTAGTCCAAACCACCATCCAGTTAAAAATGAGGTTAATATACAGTTTTTATTAAATCTGACTGAAATTGAGCAAATTAGCAACTAACGGGCAATGGTTCAAACTCTGCAAAACTGGCAGAGAGGAAGATTTACTACAGAAACTGCAGTGAAATGTAGTTTTGCAATATATTAATAAATAAGCTTGCCACACATTTTTGATTTTAATTTCTAGAAACTTTTGTCAACAACCTTTACTCTCCAGAATCATGCTCTTCTTCATGTCTGCTCAAAATGTAAAGTCCCAATATCAAACACTGAAATTTATGACAATTATGTGACAAAATGTGAAAATGAGAAGGAGATTGATGCAATATTTCACTATTAAACTATTAAAATTTTCACTATTAAACACCCACAACCTTTTTAAATAGTGTCAATGTGCTGATTCTGAAACTGTGGTGACAAGCGAAGAGCTGGAATTACCACAATAAAGATCTGAGTCAACAGTCTACTTTTTCTTTTTACAGTGAGGCTAACTAGAACAATATAGCCAGAAGTTACTCTTTTTCTTAAGGTTTTAATGCCCAAAGTTTTGAATTTCATCCTCACTTCTAAAATTTGCAAGAGAAAAAACAGGGACAGATGTCTAACTTGTCATTCTGTCATATTGGTGTTATGCAAGGTTACATGAGAACAAGCACAATGCAACACAGTTCTTGCTATTGCCTCACAGACCACACAAGCGTCATCATATATTTTTTCATAATGCTCTATTAATTTGGTTTTTCACAGAATATACCTCAGACTGTTGTACAGTGGAAAATTACATTTGTATCTCAGAAATTTGTATAGTCTTCTAAACTTGTGAGGTAGAGAGTAAGTCAAAACTGTGGGTTTCACTCACAATCAGGCTAGCAGAGTCCATTTGAACACAAGCTTTAATAAGCAGATTTTAAAGTAACTATAAGAAGTCAAATTCATCATGCCAGGTGGTAAAAAGTTTGCTACATATGAAATCCCCTGGGAATGTATTGAGTCACTGATTTTAAGGCAAATCAAATACAGAGCATCCATGTGGCAACAGTAGAAAGAAAATCTCTCTTTTAATATGAAAAAGCAACCAGCAAAAATTTTTGGGTTTTTAACCATGTAACATTGTGTTTCCACCTTAATTTGCAATTCCTTTTTAAACCACACCTGCAGATGAAAATAACAGCTGAGCCTGCTGTGTGTCACCATACGTGCTTTGTATAAATACACCTTTAAAAACTTTCTCTCACGCAAACACACACACACACACACCCGCACACCCACGCACGCACACACACACTAGATGGGGAGAACAGTAGTGGAGACTAGTTTTTATCAATGTGATTAATTGGTTATAGTAAACAAAAAGTTAACAATCTGAATTATTTGACAAACATCTTCCCTCATGAATACAACTCACATGGACTACAATCTGACAAAGATTAGAGAGAGGTAGTGTTCCAGCTATATGAGTTTCAGCCTCATATATTGGATCAAAATATTACAGAAGATTTACCAGCCATGATGGATTCAAACCATCAACTGAGGCTAAATTAAATGATGGCTGGGATAGTGATTGGCTCCTGAGCTTACACTCCTATAAATCTATTTGCAGTCCTGTTTAAGGATTGGCATTTGACAGATTTTCACATGTTTAACTGCAAACAATTGTAAATGTTGTACTCTGTCAGCCTGCCAGCTTTACCCCAACAAAATATGTGAGCAGCCAGTTCAGCAGGATATACAAATCCAACGTAATATATATTAATCCTCTTGGAATGTGGGTAAACAGAGCTGAGACTTAATCGCATGATTTGTGTATAACAGAATTGGGTGCTGTGTTTCAAAGATCTTCTTGTTCACTCGCTGCAACGAAGCTCACTCCTTGTTTCAATTAATAGCAAACCCTTGAATCATGTTTAACAGCTGCAGACACGATGGGGCTGACTGGCTGAAATACACGTCTCATCCAGCTGTCTGTTTGCCCATGATTCTCGGTAGTTATTGTTGATGATACAGCAGTTACATGAGTTTGATTGATTTTAAAGCCAACTGTGCAGCACAGTTAACAGTTATTGTGTACATTTGCACAATTTGTTGAACCCAAGAACAACTCTTTGCAGCAATTATTTAGGCGTAAGATTTAAAAATTTTAACCTCACTTACCAACTGACTCAACTTTTGTATATTGAGAAAGTAAACTAGGGTCTTCATGAAACCTTAAAAAGATCATTGAAGCTACATGAACAATAATTTTCCCCTCTTCTGATTAAATAAATATCAACCTATTGACCGTGTGATGTTTATAGTGCCTCACATGTTGCGATCTCCTGGATGAGTTGTGGATAGACTTTTGGAGTATTTGGCTCCAAAAGTCTGGCCTGGTTTTTCTCGTGCTCCATCTTGTCCATTTGTGGATTCACAGCGATTTCCTACTATGATTCATTAAAGCATCGAAGCCTTAAAAACTGCAAATTCTTTTATCGATGTGACAAAAAAATAGCAGAACATAAAATAACTCTGTAGAGGTGAATACTTTTTTTTTTTTAACAATGCTCTTTGTATAGAATATTCAAATGGTTGGGTAAATTTAAGTTAGTTCATACACTACAAAATGTTGGATTTAAACTTTATTGCACGTAAGGAACTAAATATTTCCATTGCTAGTAGCGATAATTTTAATTTAAAAAGAATATTCTGACTCAGACGGCATTTAAAGAGATAAGAAAATGTTAAAGTGCAAAGCGATACCCTGTATGCAAATCCTTTTTGATTTGTGCTTCTGCCTTGTGCCGACTGCTCAATTTTTTTTCTACTTTCTCAAGCGGTTTTGTAAGGCGATGATGACATACCACACAGCATCACAACTGAGTCGCTGGTAGTCAGACAATTTCTCTAAAATTATCTGATGTCACTCTGTAAAAACACGTCTTACAGTGTTGCAAAGACGCTTTCATAATCTACCATGTCCAGGATTGTGCGAGGAATGCTAAAACTGTATGCTGTTATTACTTCCTGTAAAAACAGCATACAGAGGGTTTAAGAAAAAGAAGATCAATAGCTGCACTTAGAAGTGAGTGACAAAGTTAAAAAGGATTATTAAATAGCTCTGGAAAAACACCGGAAACTCGCCCTCTCAAGTCAAGTGTTTAAAGAATTACTTTAAGTGAAACCAACTCAGTGATTGCATACATTTAGCAACATCAAAAGGACTCCATACTCCTCTGAGTCATAATAACTTCAAAAGCCTGCGTAGGTGAATTTGTAAAAATTAACCTGGGCTATCTTTGCTTCCTGTATCACCTACTCAAGACAAATCTGACCTGCTGGCTCCAAATTTAAATACATTCAGAAACAGTCTATGATTTCTGACATGACTGAGAGTTATTCAGGAATAGATTATTAACTATTCCTCTAAGTGTAAGCCAAAGTTCGCATTGATTTGGTTTATTTACTTTTCTTTTTATCACATAGCATTATAAGCCTCTATTTGACAGTCATATAGATGGCTTTACTACATGTTGTTACAGGGAGGGACATCTCTTTTACATGTCACCTCATTTACCTGCGTCACGTCATAACATGAACTACTAAACACGATTTAATTGCCTGGAATCAAAAAGGACTGCAGAAACTGTCCGTGACTGTGATAGAGGGAAAAGGCCAGTTGTTACCAGGGAAACTATGTTTGGCAAATGTGGGGGATAAATTGTGGCGGTGTCTGACTAATAATAATTTCTATTATCAGTGCTGAATGTTTAGATTATCATGTAAATAAGGGGCTGTGCCAGGCGGATTGGATTTGAAGGCTGGTGAATGGAAAATATCAAACAAAACAGCTGAGCAATTGTGGCATGTTGGTCCATCCATGTCTGCAGTGGAGGTAAGCCCCTATTACCTGTGTTATTTCTTTTGAATTGAAATCAAACGCTTGCTCAAATATAGAGCACATAAACTCTGAGGGCGGAAAAAACCCCACTGCATAAAGAGGAAGTCTTCTTCAGGTTACTTTAGTTAGTGTTACTTCTTTTTTTTCATCATGATGCTCAGAAGGAAATAAACAATACTTCCTCTTGCAACACCACTAAACTATAAGAGGTGAGATTCAGCTGCTCAAGTAAACATTTGAATTGATACAACCATTTACAGAAGAGGTAAGATATACATAGTTTTTATTTTAAAATGTTTTTGTAAATTGTTTTTTGATTTCTTCAAGCAGTTTGAAAACCAGTGCTTGATTTTCTTAAGAATCAAGCATTTCTACTGTTTTATGCTGATATTTAAAACGTGTAGAATATCATTTGAACTTGTTTACTACTGTCCAGGTCTCAGGTTATCTGGACTTTTTCACTTAACTTTTTACTTGGTGTTGTAGTTGAATAAATAATTATTTCTCTGATCATATATAGGCACAAAACCCTCCTTTTCAGATTAATTTGGTTTTATTTATTTCACCAGACAGACTTAAACGGTGTTCAGAATTTATTTGAAGGTTCTTAAATTTTGAGAGACATTTTTTTTCAAACAACATTGCTTAAAAGAAAAATGCTTCTTAAACTAAAATTAGCTTAACAACAGAGAGGTAGTGGTAAATATATTGATTGGGAGTAAACTACAAACTGATGCCTCCTGTAGATCACACAAGGAACACAGCTGTGACAGGCGATTACAACTCAGAAGACAGCAATATAGTATTTTATTTTATTTTTTTACGTGTCACAACAAAAAAAGAAGTGAATCAAGTATTATTTGACCTAATTGTGATTATATCACCCTGGAGAACGATGTAAAGGCAATGAGCATGACGGAGACTTTGTTGAACTAAAACACATTCATACTTATTTTTTAATAAATAATTAGAAAATAATCAAACTTATGATTTCACTGACCTGTTTAGGCTTGTTGTAATTTAATTCCTTAAAAAACTTATGAACTTGTCCACCTATGAAAAAAAGCAAGATAGAAACTTATCTGATTACTGAGAGGTGTTGAATTGAAATTTAAGTGTCAAAATTTTGTGGAAAGATTTCCTTAAAATCGCCAAAGGTTTTGGTATAACACAATCCAAATAATAATAATGGATTTATCCCCATCTATAAAATGTTCCAGAACTGCAAGCAGTTCCAAACCTCTAACAAAGACGGATTACTTCTTTATTTCCTGTTATGTTCGTTTCTGAGGTACAGCAGTAATGTTCGTGGGTCAATTTGACCCAGTTAATCATGCAATAGTGTCAGAAACCAAAAAATTCCTCCAAAACATTTTTGTATCTGATTATTGTGTGTGTCGGCATGTGTGGTGTGTTGTGTTTGTGTGTGTGGTGAAATATGGTTCATAGCTGCAAGGGAACATATAGAATTTGACATTTTTTTATCTTTTATTGCACTTTAACTTGACTGCTGGGTCAAATTGACTCGAACAGCATCTATGTAAAAAGTAGACGCCGGGGTATTGCAAATGTGTAAAACTAATACATTTTCAATTTATTTGTAGAGTGCACCTATTAAGACAAAAAGAAAAAGTTTCATGCAAAAAAAATACTTCCAACTATTTAAAAAACATCTTTAAACTTTAAAACGGGTCAATTTGACCTGCAACATAACAGGAGGGTTCAAAAAAGGATAAAATAATAAATAAATAAGATAGAACAAAATAACTCCTAAAATAAATAGTCTATTTTTGCTTTATATTATGTCTATACATGTAATCCTCATCATAGATAAATAAAAGCAAAGAAGTAAATGACCTGTATGGTGAAGTACTTTGTTGAACAGTGGAGTAATCACTTTCTATTCCCTCTTATCATCAGAACTCAGACCTCAAGGGAAAGATGAGCGTCAGGTTACTGGTGAAGACAGTGAAACCATCTTGTCTTGTCACGTTGTTTCCAGGCCACTGACCAAATAAGAAGCCTTTGTGTTCTTTTCTGTGGACTGCACGACAGATCAAACATTCCTGTGCAGTGGCCCATTTGTCCTCAGAGTCATAGTCAAGGATATAATGTGACACATCTCACTCCCTGACACTTGTGCGAGAATAAATCTGAAGACAACATGCAGGAGTGCCACACTGGGTTGTGTCTCTCTGTCTACATCATCACCTTTGTGCTGGGCTTCCCCACCAATGTCCTTGCCTTCTATACCTTTTGGAAGAAAGTGAAGCAAAAACCCACGCCAATCGACATCCTTCTGCTCAACCTGACCATCTCCGACCTCCTCTTCCTCCTGTTTTTGCCTTTCAAGATGCAGGAAGCCATGGATGACTTGAAGTGGAACTTGCCCTATGCCCTGTGCCCACTGTCTAGCTTTGTTTTCTACATGACCATTTACAACAGTACTTTCTTCCTCACTGCCGTCAGCGTAGAGCGGTACTTGGGTGTCGCTTTCCCAATCAAGCACACCCTGAAGCGTCGACCCATTTATGCTGTCGCTGCCAGCATCTTCTTCTGGATCTTCTCCTTCCTCCACCTGAGCATAGTATTCATAGTGCCATTTATTGGACAAGAACATGGCATGAATTCCACCTTCTCCATCTCTGAAAGCAAGAAGGATGTATGTTATGAAAATTTTACTGATGCCCAACTGAAGGTCCTCCTGCCTGTGCGTTTGGAGCTCTGCATAGTGCTTTTCTGCATCCCCTTCCTCATTTCCAGTTACTGCTACATCAACTTCATCAGGATTCTGTCCAAGCTGCAACACATCGGCCGCCGCCGCCGCCTGCGGGCCATCGGCATGGCATTGGGGACACTAGTCGTCTTCGCCTTGTGCTTCGGCCCCTACAACGTCTCACACATTGTGGGTTTCATCAGAAAGAGGAGTCCCGATTGGAGAGACAAAGCACTGCTGTTCAGCACCTTCAACGCCTGTCTGGACCCTTTTATTTTCTACTTCTCCTCCTCTGCTGTGAGAGGAACTGTTGACAAATTGAAGCAAGGGGTTAAAAGTCGCCTCTGCAGGTGCATGTCCTGTCACATGCTCCAGGCCTTGTGTGGGGGAGCTAACAAGACTGAGAAAGATAAGGAACACAAACAACAGGAGATCAATGCTATCACAACTGACAGGAAAAGGACTGGGAGCAGCAGCCTCAACTAATTTCTTCATCTCTGCAAGCAGGAAATTAATACCGCGTTTATGTTTTTACCCGTGTGAAAATGACTTGGCTATGTATACTGTGGCAGGATTTGTTTGTCTCACTGATGAACTTGCAATGTGAGGCGGCCTTTTGTTTGCCTGAGCAAGCCACAGCAATTTTTAAAGGCAGCGTAGTGTGTAAAGCTGCGGAGACAGGCATGCTTTGAACTGTCACATGAAATAAAAAAAGCATTTCTTGCAATAAGTAGCAGGGTTTCATAATAACACCCATAATGCAGTGGGGTGTTATAAAGATGGGGCGTAGGGATTGCAAATATGCAGCACCTTAGCAATAGCTTCAACTGTCACTTCCCTGCAATAATATATGAGCTTGTTCTTTTTTTGAATTGTTTATTTCCATTTGTAATCAATAGAGAGATATTGTCACTTTGGGCTCATTATATTTCAGGCTTTGGTGATGTTTTTATGTGGATTATACATTATATTTTTACTGCGTACTTCAAACGTAAGCATTATTTTTTATACATGAATCGTATAAAAAGAATTTTACATAATCATGACTCAGAGAGTTTTGTAAAAAGTTCAGCCATGTAAAACTGGTGTGTGTGCGTGAGAGAGAGAGCGAGAGAAAAC
The DNA here is from genome assembly GCF_019740435.1 of Gambusia affinis. Lineage (NCBI taxonomy): Eukaryota > Metazoa > Chordata > Actinopteri > Cyprinodontiformes > Poeciliidae > Gambusia > Gambusia affinis. The sequence continues at coordinate 26,917,109 of NC_057872.1, forward strand.
CAAACTTGATGAGAAGAGGAAGAAAACAGGTTCCTGTATAAACAGAATTTCCATATGTGGATCACATAATAATTTGTTTGAGTAATTAATAACCATTCAAAAAACAGGAGCAAGAAAGAAAGCCACTGTGTGCATGAGGAAGTAGAGGTAATGAGTGATTTGGTTTTAAGGAAGCAAAAGCATGAAAGCTGATTGCACCCACTGCATCTCCATCAGATCAGCCACATTACATAAAATGCTTGCTACTTGTGTATTTTTCTATTTATAAATTTAGAGAAAACAATGATTAATACGATCACTCAAAACTCTTCTAAGTTGATAAAACAGCCTGTGTTTGATGTCACTAATCTGCTTATAGAGGGTTCTCCATATTGTGTTCATATTCTCTGGCACTAGTTCTTCTTTCTTTGTTGTCAGAGTTATATTTATAGATCACACAACATGTGAATCAACAGATCCACCACATGTTCCAGAGCAACAATTCTCTGACATAAGCAAAATGTTGGCATAAGCAATAATCGTGTTTGTTGAGGATTAGAACAGTATGGAGGTTGAGCTAATCACTGTATCTGCTTGACAGGTGGATGACGAAATTGAGCATTTTGACTCATAAATGCTGGAGAATGACCTACATGATCAGGCTACAAGCCACTAAAGCAAGGGAAAATAATCTCAAACTACACTGGCATGGTATAGGGAAAGAGTTGTGACATGAAGTGTAAGAAATTAATATAAAATATGACAATTGTGTAATCTTTGTGTACATTTGTACTTATTAAGAGCATGTTGCTCTGTTAATTTGGGACTGTTCTTAGGCTAAAATAATCATTATACAAACAAGTGCAATAATATTTTATACAGTGATTAAATGACCACTTTTTCAATTATTGTTCTTTCTTGCAAAAATATTTTAAGTAATGGTCATAAAATCTTTGGATGTTATAAAAATGGCCCCTCAAGTCTTTCTCAATTTATTCAGATTTAAAATTCTCCGTAGAGATTTTCCCTTCACTTCTATCGGTCAGTCCAGTTATGGCTCCCAAATAAATCCAAAAACAAACTTTGAACTTCATCCAATCGCCATCACTTACAAGAAGCTTATAAAACGTAGCACTGTCATGTTAAAACCCACTAAAATAAATAGATGCATGTATTTATTTAATCCTACAGGGAAAGTTTGGTGTCTGTCTTGATGAGAGAGTTTTTAAAAGTCATTGTAGATTTTCTTTTATAATCATTCCTTTGGGAAGGGTGATTACACCTGTATAGAACAGATTACTAGCTAACTAGGGATGAATCATGTTTGTCCTGTGACGGATCTCAGCTTGAATTTGCATGAATTTGTTTGTCAAAGGTTGGTTTGCTGAGAAAAAACACCCAGAATACCAGCAGTCACTTTTTGAATATGTAGTTCCTGAAAGACAGTCATTGACTTTCCCATCAGTATTGACTTTTTCCTAACCCTGGGTGATAAGTTACAGTGATAAGGCAATAAGAAAAACACCCTTGGGAGACGATGTCACTACAAGCATGTGCGTCTCTGTTTGCCAAAGGCAGAGAAACACTCTGTCCTCACATGATCATCATCACTATCCCTGTATCCGGACATAATTGACTGAAGTGAAAAACAACGCTGAGCCAATTAAACAACATTCTTTAAAGGCTTTCTAGGATTCTTTGAAATTTTCAGTAAACATTTCAGCCACCAGAGGAAGCACATTTTTACATTCCAATGTGCAATCAACTAATATGGTGTGGCATCTGGAATCTAGAACAAGAAAAATACAGCATTGACTTGTCTGATTTTTCGATTTATTGAGACTGATACAAAAATCTAAACGAGTCTAAACTGGATTAGATGCAAAATTGTTGTTCTCCTCCCTGGAAGTTTTAAGCACTGACTGGGAAAAATCATTAACTTGCCCAGCTATGTTGTATTTCAGGCAACCCAATGCCTCCGACTAATCAGTCTGTGAATAGATCAAGAAGCTTTAGTGAAGTCTTGTCACCCAGACACTCTGCTTAGTGCAGAATGAGTTGATTTGCAGAGTGGACAATTGCCTTTTTATGGGATCATTAAAAGTCCAGTTTAATGACTGACTACTTAAAGTGAACTGAAGAAATCTCATGGTTAAATGAAATAGGAACTCACACCCGATTTATCAGGTTTTGAGAAGTGTGACGCAGTGCTAAATGCCTGTGTTAATAAATACAATGTCACTTAAAAGATATACATTATATTAATCTATTACACACAGAGTGATGTATTTGAATCAGGAATGATTTCTTTTTCTAATTTAAATCCATAAAACCAGCAAGAACAATAAAAAAGAATAGTTTTATACAAAAATATTGACCTATTTTTGAAATGGACAGATGGTTTGCATGCCACACTTGGTCTGGACTCTTTTTACAGTAATTAATGAATGTGGTGTGGAATTGAAGGCATTGGTTTGTGTTTCCACTGAGGTGTTGACAAAGTCCAGGTTGATTTAACAGCTTCCCAAATCATGAGCATGGAAACATCACACTGGACCTGAACCAACTTCAATTTTGTGCTTATCCACTCTTTTTCCATACTCTCATTTTGATTTTTGATTTTTCTTAAAACAGGAATTGAACAGGACCAGTTAACATGTTTCTGATGTTATTTCCTTCCACTCAGACTCTCATTAACATTTAGCAAATAACTTTTGTGGTTTACCCTCCTTGGATTCATTAACTGTTTACTGGAGAACTGTCAAATCGGTTTCCATCAGATTCCTTTGTAGATTGCAATGCAACATTTCTGATTTAAACAAAAAAGGCCTTCCATAACATCTAATTATCTAAGAAAGCCAACTTGGGGTTCTCATTAGGTGTCATCCAAATGTATTATTGGTGTAAGAATTCAAGTAGTGAGTTGTTGGACATAAAAAAACTTACTTATGGTATTCTTATGTATTGAGGTCACTTTTTATCTGCATTTTATTTGAAACCAGAGCATTGAGATAGATCAGTAATATCAATAAGTTAAATGGGAATATATTTTGTAAAAACAGACAAACATGCAGGCATCAATGCATGATGAGCACCAAACAGCAGCTCCTGCTGCAATAGTGGTTTACAAATAAGCTTTTTAAGGTCTTAAAAGCTAAACTATGTGTGAAATAAATAACAGTGCTTTGTGCCGGGACATGCAACATGCAATATCAAAAAACTTGAACTTTTATAAATATTCAGCAAATAAAATATTAAAAAGTCTCTGTTTTATGGGTTTCCTGAAGTCTAAACAAATCCGTTCTACACTTTGGTTTTACTGGAACTATGTTAAGTGATTTAGAAGCAGCTTTTATTGCAAGAAATTGGGCTCCTGGTTTGCAGTCGTGATTCATGCAGGTGGCAGCTTTCCTAACAAGCAGAAGGATCATAATATTTAATGCAAGCTGTCATATTAAAATGACAAAATACATAATATGTTACATAAATTGCTGGTGGGAGCAGCATATATAATCCTGTGTAATGTTATGCTACTTACTAATTTTAATTGAAAGAAATTGCCTAATTTAAAAAAGCACCTGAGTAAAAATAATCCAACAACAAGCAACAAATTTCTAGCTCCTTTTCCAGCGATACTTACCCTGTGTGTAGGAAGCAGTTAAAGCAAAGTTCATAGTAAGATGTTACTTCACCCATGTGAATGCTATCCCTGCTTTCAGGGATTGCTTTCTGGGAAGCATAATACAACTGAACAGCTACACTTTAAAACGTGGGTTGTCTGTCACCACAAAGCACTTTGACTGGCGTGAAGGGATGGAGTTCACCAACAAGCCTGAAGACAGCAGGGCTCTGCCAACAGGAGGTTCAGGCATGTTGCCTCCAGAGATGTTGGCAGGGAGGGTGCAACGGGCATCTGACAGGAGATCAATATCAGCTGCTGTGCCTCGATATATCCAGGTGACAGACAGTCTGCTTGGAGGGGACCCTCCAGTGAAGCAAAGGAGAGCCTACTAATCGCCCCGTGTGCAAGGAGGAGTGTAGAGATAGAGTTTAGGAGCAGAAGGTAGGGCAAACATTGGGAGATGGGCATAAAACCAAGCTAACAGTTCATACATTGTCAGTTAATTACAGGTAGACCATCCTAACTCCAATTAAAATAGTAAAAATAAAAAGATGATGGTGAGGATGGTTGCCACATTTATATAACATAGCAAAAAATTGTCTTTCATGAACTCCAATGAGACACAAAGTAGGTGAACAAACACACTCTTAACCTGCCTTTCAGAAGTATTCATTCACAGTTAGGATCAGAAGTATTCATTCACATTTTAGAATGAGCATGTTACCTCATGCGTGGCCAAGAGCTACTGAAAAAGTCTAATATTAAAAGTTCTAAAGTTTGGAAACCACAAAATATCAACACTAAACATAAAACATTCTCACACTAGTACCCAAATAAGCATTTAAAATAATTTAAAACAATATTAAAAAAGGCAGTTCCAAGATTAAAGTTTAAACAAACTAAGCCCAAATGATAGGTTTGACTAAGGCATGTTTAAAAACATCAGGGACAATACTAGAAGTAATACTAGTGTTTAAAATAGAAAGGTAGGTTCAAGTTGAAAGAGAAAAGAACTTGGAGGGTTTTCAGCAAGTTTTATATGATAAACCACCTTTTTGTTTATTTATTTATTTTTTTACATGAAACAGGCTCAACCTAATTTAAGACAGCAAAGAATATTTAAAAAAATTGACTGGTCATGATTGTATCTCTGATACTTCCTTCAACACCTCTGCACTGAAAAACAATGGATTATAAAACCTTAACCTACAGCAAATAAACCCAGAAATTGAAACTTACTAAAGTACAATACAAGAGCAAGAAAAATTATTACAAAAAAAACAAAACAAAAAACCCCCGATAAAACGTGTAAAAACATGTTGGCCATTCGGTGGGGACAACATCCAGGGGAAATCAAAAGAAAGCTTTTCTTCCGCATGAAGGATTTCCACATAATAATTTGGCCATCCCTCCCTGCCTTGTTTTCTGGCGAGTTTCAATTCCCTGGGCAAGATCAATACAAGACACAGCGAATCGTGCTGGGGTGATTATTTCTAGATCTGTCATGAAACTGCTCAGGCAAAAAGATGAACTCAAAGGGAATTTCGCGACTTGAATTTTTATAGATTGAGCCTGGCCGTTCCTTTTTTCACTGTGATACATGGGCCTCGTAAGGACCACACTAAACCGCGTGGCTCTTGTGCACAGAGGATACAAATGAGACGTAATTACCAGCACAGCAACATCTCCCAAACACGGCAAGCCTAATAAATTGTGGCTATGTTCATTTCTGAAACAGACTATTTGTTTCTCACCCAAAACGAGCAGCTTGGTCCCATTTCCCAGCTTTGGGTCTTTCTGTAGGACATTCACCTCACAGAAATACCACCCACAATCCTCTAGTATCACCTCAGTGATCACCAGAGAGGAGGTTTGATTCTTCTCTACAAAGATCCGCCTCAGTGACTTTGGGATGAGCTGCTTTCCAGGCTTCATTTTGAAGCACTGAACCCCAGACTTAAGGGACTTAAAGTTGAAATGACAGGACAGGGTTGCCATCTTGCCCACTGTGACAGTGAGAGATTGAGGATACTCTCTAACCTTCAGTCCTTTGGGTGTTGGTGTGAGGCCTAAAGACAGAGCCATTAATACAATGTGTTATACAAGGTATTTTGACAATGAAAAATTGTATTTTAAATGTGTTTCTAAGGTAAACTGACAAGGGTTAAACTGGGATTTGTCATGTTTACTTGTGGGGAAGGACGTCACATGTCCTGTTGGTCCAGACAAATGTCACAGTGAAAGTTGAGAATAATAAAATCATTCTACAGCAATAATATACTTACAGCTAAAGGAAATTTTAATGGCTTATTGCAGGTGATAGACTACTTTAAATTATAACCTGATTAATATAATAAGAACGTTCAAATACTAGTGATATGTTTTTGTAGATTTGTAACAAAACATAGAAATATTTAATGTTTAGTCAAACCAGTTACAAGTTTTAATGGATTTTAGTGATTAATTAAATTATAATACTTTGTATTATTGCTTAATTTCAAACCTTATAGAAGAAACAAGAATACTTACATCCTTTAGTAGGTAAAAAAATTTTACAAACTGTATAATGAATGTATTTATCAGTATTATATATGTTTACAAATCAATATAGTTGTCAATTGTTGAGAATAAATCATTTTGTGTTTTTCTTCTACCTCTTTTAGCTAGTTGCAAAGCCAAAGCTAAAAGAAATCACATATTGGGAAATGTCCTCAAAGCTAGGGTTAAAGGATGTGACACTAGGGGACGCCCTCTTTAGGGCGTATCTTAGACAGAGGCTAACATAGGAAGTTACCAACTGTTGCTTGTTGCCATTTTGTCCTACTAACCCCTAAAGGTAATATGAGAAATGGACCAGCTGTATTTTGGTATTAATACATGGAATTTGTGAATTCAACTGACTGACGCTTCTTCAATCTCATACATCAAGAACTTAGCATGGAGAATGGATAAATTCTCCAAAAAACTCTGTAGGTATAAGGACAGAAAACAGAACCACCAAACTACTTAGACTGATAACAATAAAGGTTGAATGTCTAATGTAGCAATTATTCAACTTTTCTCTATTGGTTATCCAGGCATCATCTGACTTTCATGAAGCCTTGCATGAAAGGATCTCACTTTTCCAGTTCCCAGTCAGCACAGCAACACAGAATTTTCCACCTTGTGTCCTGTGGAAAACTTGTTTTCTTGGTTTCAGGCTTTCAGTATTCAGACAAGATGACATCTCCTTTTCTTTATGTTGAAGCTGCCTCAGGCTGTAGACCTTTAGGAAGGTCTACAGCCTTTAAAATAGGCTGTAGACGATTACTCTGGGGAATGACAAGGGGCAACAGGTGTCTATCCAACTGACTTGGTTGTTTGGATGAGCCATCCAGGGACCACTATTAATGTAACAGTGGATAAAAGAAGTGGGCTACTTGTGGGGTTGATTCTTGGGAGGTTTCCCAGTTGATGAGAAAGTGACACAGTCTGTAAGAAGTTGCATAAAAAGGTCTCTTCTTAGGAATGTTTCAGAGCCTCAAGAGCGTTGAGGGCAAGAAATCCCCCCCAGAAAGCAGCAACATTGACACAAACAAAACTTAACAAAGGATTTTCAGTCAGTCACACAAGGGAAAGCAGATCAGACTGGACCATTCTGATTTCTGAAAAGTTGTTCTGATAAGGAGGAGACATGAATAACAAATGCAATCGGGACACCATTCAGGACGATGTTTTCTCAAAGTACGCTGAATCACTGGGTGACAACCCTCATCAAGACTTCAGTACAAAAAGAGCCGTTCAAATAAGTTCTAAGAAAATACTCCCAAATTCTAACCTCTTCAAAATGACAAGATTAACTTCTTAAGAAGTCAGTAGATATTTTCTTTTCTCCTAAAAACAAAATTTGAAGTTTTGAAATTAGATTTAAAAAAAAAAATGCATTTCTTCGAGGATGCTGTGCAACTTGTCTCAGAACTCAAACGTAAGAAAAAAAATGTCTGTAAACCAAATATTTTTAAGCTTCACTGTATAAATATAATTGCTTTATATCCAACATTTGGTTCTCTGTGAAACTACAGCATGGTTCATAATTAGAGTTCTTTACAATAAATTTGGGGCTTCTTTAGATTTTTAATTGCAGAGAAAGTATTATCCAGATAAAGGTAAATCTTTAAAATTCACCAGCATCTGCCAAAATGTTGTGTTCCAAGTTAATGTTAAAATTGTATATTTAGTGTGGGAGAGGAAGGAGGCACCTGACTCTATAACTTAGAATTTAATAATTGAGCTTGAAGGTGGAAAATCCATTGATCCAACTTTATATAAATACTTCTTTATTGTTGCTGAAAAGTATAGAAGGTTATGCAAGATTGAATTCACTAACTTCAATCAGACTTTTTTTGCAAACAGAACCATTGTTTTCTCATTGTATTAAATTATAACCATGCCTACAATTTCAGGACAAAAACTGTCCAGTAAATTGTTAATTGTAAGACAAAAGATAGAGATCTTTGAAAGTCAAATTAATACAATACTAACCTAAATCTAATACCAGTAGATAAAAAAACTATTTTGAATATGACAATTCAGACTGACCTGATTATTGGGGGTTTGGCTACATAAGCAAACATAGATTTGCTTGTTTTACCATGCTGCAGTTGTTCCTTCCTGCAGTTCTGAGTACTGAAATAATTTCTCTGGATCTGTGAAATTTGAACCTTGCTGAGCATTAAATTCTGATGCTCTCAGCTTTCATTTTTTCTTTCTTTATTTTTTTTTTACCTGTCACACTGTAGTTAATGCTGATGGTTCATTATTAGGTCATGTCTCAGCACAAACTTGCATCTCAGTGACCAACGGGGTACAAAACTACATATGTCAGTGTCTAGGAAGACAATTATTCAGTTTGCCTGCATGCTGACATAAACCGCATTGCAACATTAATTATTATTCTGCAAGGTGCTTTTTTTGACCCAGATTAGTCAGGACACCTTTAGACAAGAGTGGTTTAGAGTCAAGTAGTGCCTGTTTCTTTTTTAAGAGAATAAAATCTTTAATCCTTGGTATGACCCAGAAACAATTTTTTTATTTCATTTTATTTTGCATAGCACTTGCATCATAGTCCTATGTGTACTCATATTTTTCAAGTCTCACTTTGATTTGGATTTTGTGAGTTTTTACTTGTGCAACAGCATTAAATACATGCGCTCTTACAAGCTACAGTAAAACCTAAATCTCTGTCATCTCAGGAAAAATAACATAAGTAACTTACTTTCAAGTTCAATAATAAGCTGTCTGCTAGGACTTGATTTACTTAACATAAGTATCATATAATTGTCCTTGAAAACTCTTTTGTTTTTTACAATGATTTAAAAAGGATGACCCTGTATTCTGAAAGTGACAAGATGGACTTGTCACAAAAATATTAAAATAGTGAAATAGAAAATTAAAAAATAGTACAACTGTTAATAATGTTAGTAGTAAACCATGCATAATGTCTGAATGACCTTAAATAGTTCACAAGCACACTTTACAAGCTCAAGCACATACTCATTTAAATGTGCACTGAAATTTTTCCATGCAGAAAATAACCTAATGAGCAAATTTGATTTGATGTTAAATGATCTCTGCAGAACACACATCTGAGTTTGCACATAAAGTTAGGTCATTATGATCATATTTAAACTGAAGTTTGAATGTGCAATTGGTAACTTTGACAGAAATACCTAGTTTTTTTTATTTGTTTTTTTTTTTTTGTTTGTTACAGTGATACTGTTACTATTACTATTACTATACTATTATAAACCAATGTGGTTATATTAAACAAATTTTTTTCAGATGTCAGGATGAATCAAAAATGTGAGAATTTAGCTTACTGACCAATTCCTTGAAAAAATAAATATCAATAGCCTTTCTTGTCAATTTTCATAAAACCCACAGGAATTTCTTGTGCTCTAAATGGTTATCAGAGTTTCCTGTGATTATTTGCAGTTTTGTTATGCAGTTATGCAGTACTTCAAATTATTAACGCTTTTACACTTTAACATATGTGTACCTAAACTAATCGACCATTTAAAAACAACAACAATTAGAGAAGACACAAGATATCTCTGGAGGAGCTGCAGAAATCCACCGCTCAGACAAGAGAGTCTGTAGTAAAAGTAATTAAATTCCCATTTTGCCACTATGGGACACAGACATGCATGGAAGAATGTAGTCTGGTCATATGAGAAGAAAACAGGAGCTTTTTGGCCTACTTTGGGAAACATTGTAGTGGAAAACATGCACATCACCCTGAACGCGTCATGATGAAAGCATCATTCTATAGAGACATTTTGTGTTGCACAGGCAGGTACGGTAAGTCGATCACAGTAGATTGGAAGATGAATGGAGGTAAATAAGGTGTGGACCTGAAAAACAAACTGTTAAAGGCTGCAAATGTCTTATTTTGGTTAGTATGTTTTTGTAGTTTACCATCATCTAAACTGGATGGACATCTGAAGCTGATACAGTTTAACATGATGAAGTATTCATTAAATACTGCATTGTATGCAATAAAAACAAGAACAGAAAAATTCTTGTTATCATAGACAATTATAACAAGCAGAAATAATTGCCTAAAGTGTGCACAACATGCAGAAAGACCCCAGGCTGGGACTCAAACCAAGGACCCTCTTGCTGCAGGGCAGCAGTGCTACCAACTGCTCCACTGTGCAGCCTTCCTTCTAAATGTCTTACTTACATTTTTAAGAATAACTTCGGGGGACAAAGTATGAGGAAGTTCTGTGCACACTTTGTCACTCTTCAATTTGGACTGGACAGGAGATATTTGTTGCAAATTGAAACTAATTATTTTTTTTATCAATGCAACATGAATCATTAAAAATATAAAAGGCTACAGAATCTTTTCCACCCATTCCTTAAATAATTTACCACTTTACTAAGTGTTAAGAAGCTTGTTCCAAATGAGTGTTTGCCTGCACGGGAGAAGTGAACATCTAATTATTTTGAGATATTCCCACCAAGCTGTCAGAGATGAACTGATATTATTGCTTTAAAAATATCTATGCAGTTTAATGAAAGGGCTGGTAGATGTAATATGTGGAAAACAAATTTCATCTGCAACAGTCTTGAGATTGGGGTAGAGAGTAACCTTTAGGCAGAACAACAGATTAAAGTATATTCATCACATAAAAATGTCAAAGTCCAAACCTAAACAAAAATTAAAACCATATGCAGATGGATAACATACTGCATGCCGTGTGACTGATCTTGAATTATTTTGAAAACAAAAATAGGCAAAATGTTAAGCATCTAGATGTCGAAACCTTCCAGAGACTCAAAACACTTGGAGCATCTAATCAGCTCATGACAGCTCAATAAAAATGCATCACATTTTAAAGATTTTTTTCCCCCTCAAATAAAAAACTTTTCTTAAAGATAAAATTAACCTTTTTCTCCACCTTCCAATTATGTTCTGCATTTTTGACATTGATGTTTTCAGTTTACAAAATGTGAAAAAGTTAATTTTGTTAAAAAATACTTTACTTTACTGCTTTCCTAATTAACAGGGCCAAATTTGTGCACAAAGTGATTGTCTACCTATGTGATCGTCTTAGACTAAATATGCATAAGTTGTTGATGAGAGCACATCAATGTTTGTCCTTAGGGATGCTTTTTTTTGGCTGCAAAATCATCTAGAGAGGAGAAACCATTGTGAAATTAACACCAAACATGAAGCGACAGCCATAATTTTCTCGTCAAAAATGAATAATGACAGCACATTGTGTCAATCAATTATCTCAAAACAGTGCGTGGCTGTTGGTTATCAATTTGATGTGAGCCTAAAATTAATGAGTATTGTTTAAACAGATATGTCAGATGCTCTTGTAGGCACAAAACAAACAAAACCAAAAAGAAAATCATGCATTAACACGACAAAATCAAGGACCTTTTATAACAATAGAAAGCCAAAGAAAGGTGAAGAAGCAACAAGCTGACCTCACCTCATTTTCTCATTTAGATTCTCTTACACTGCCCCATTTCCAGCAACAAAACACACAAAATAGGCTTTGTTAAAAACAAAACTGTTTTATTTTTTGTCTCCCTCCACTTGATATCATTTTCCACTTTGTGGATTTTGAAAAAAAAAGAAAAAATTACCAACAGCAATGAAATAAAAGTAAAAAAGACAGGATTTGCAGCTAAAAAAAATACAATCATCACTTTACAGCACAGAACAACAACTCTCAGGATGGAAAAAAAAAAAAAAAGTTTTGTTTCTTTCATTTTGTCTTGTGTGTTTACATTGATAACATCTTTAGGAATGTAATAAGAACCTGCAATCCAGGTGTATGTTACGAACGAAACAACCACTGTCCAGTGGAGCTTAGAGGGAACACAAACACGCAGATGCACACATACTGCTCATATACAAGGCCCTTGGAATTACTAATGGATAATGCACACTTTAACATGCATCACTGCAGTCCTTGTGCTAGTTTATACACAATGCATCTCTAAAAAATGCAAAAACGTGGGCAAGCCTGTAGAAAAGAAGGTGGGGGACCATTTTCTCAGATAATCTGCACAAAAAAATGAATTCATAAGGTAAAAAAGAGAAATATGGAGAGATGGGTTTTTACATTCAACATTAAGTCAGCTTATTCCAGCAATTATATAAAACAGGAGTCCTCAAATAAAATTTGTTATCAGATTTCAAATGAGATGTTTTCCTTGTTCTATTCAAAGCAGTAATTTCCGTCTGGAGGCACACAGCCCTCTTACTATCTTCTCACATATCCCAGATTCCAGCAATTTATCCTGCAGCTGTGACTTCAGCTTACCTTGGTTTACAACAGAACTGCTTTTCTGTAACATGACTGCAATATTAATCAGCACAAAAATACCAGTTGTGACTGTGAGTTGTGGAAAAAAAAAAATCATCCACCTTTTCTTTTCTCCCTGTCAGTCCTTGGCACTGCAACCAATATTTACTCATCGGTTGATTGACAAGGAAAATGCAATGCGTAGGACGGTTATTCACAGAGGCCACGTAATGGTGCTCTCTCTGTGTTGGAGATGCGAGATGGGCGACTTAATGACTAGAAAGATGTGGTGGGCGAGATTCCTGCTTTTGCCTCCCTGAATGTTGCTGTTGCCCAGCTGGCGGACTGTGGCATGCTGTTAATTAGACCAATCCCTCTGCTCTGTGACCCAAACTCTTTGTTAAGAGAGGAATCTCTGCCTGTCTGTCCTTCTATCAATCCATCGCAGTTTTTTCTCGCCTTTTTGCACCCAACAGGCAGCATACGGGGGCACATGTTAGCAGCAGTAATGAAACTATATTGCGTCTTAATAAACTTGCAACACTGACTTTGCCCACGAGAGCGGAATGGGCCTCCGGATAGCTGGTAAACAATGGATGATTGGGATAATATATGGGAATTAGGCATGCTTTGCAGTAAAGGACATGAGCAGGGGATTTGGAATAATGATATTGATTCATATGCAATTATCACTCTGGTGTAGCATATCCTTTTGGTATACTGCCTCTAGTTGCTGTGAGACCATGCTGTAGCTCACAAATGAAACTAATCTGTTACACATAATTTATTGTTCTTGTGGATGTCAACCTTATATTGACATAATAGCTCAATTTAAGTCTGTGTTGCAGTTGCTCTGGAATTAAATTGCACATGCAATGTTATAGGGAGGCTATGTACCGAAACAAGCAATACAAATACAAGACTGCATTTACTTGAAATAGAAAAGTAATGATTAATTCTTTATTTCCATGGATCTGACTCATACTTCTGAGTACAGAGTTTACCAAGCTGACATTACAGCTTGCCCAAATAGTTTCGGAAAAGGGCCTAAAATCGATGTGCAATTAGGGGTGTCTTGTATCGGGCATGATGAATAATGCTCTCTGCTCTAAGGCTGGGCTTTGGACTCTTGATCAATCCAGTTTCTGAGGCTGGGGAGATATTGTTCTATTTCAAAGCTGTTCAGTCAAATATATTGATTAACTATTGTGTTGAGGATTGAAAGTCTATTCCAGGATTTACTTTGAGCAGCAAACCTGCTGTAAAGAGGGGATATGATGTAAACCCACTACCATGTATTAAATTGCAGGATATAATCTTGTTGTTCTAATTATCAGATTTGCTTTTCAACAGTTATATTTATTATTCTACTACAGTGCTTTTATTTGGACCATTAAGCATTTAAGTATGCTATATTTTTCTAAAAGCACAGTCCTCTGAATAATTTACAATTCTTTTCATGCAGCGTTAATGTTATGCTAAACATAAATAAATATCCAATAAATCTATTTATTTAATATTCTTTGACCAAGCATTTATGTGAAACAATTGTGAAATAAATACAGCTGTTAAAGTGCACTACAATGCTACAAACAGCTGAAGTTTTGTGAGCCCCAAACAACATGGCACCTTATTTAGAATGACTCTGGAAATAGATCATCATAACCTTCAGCTACAGGAGCCAATCAACACTTTCTCATCAGGGTACGCCGAATGTAATTAGGGGCTGAAGAATTGTCTTGTTTATATCACTGTAAACGCATTGCACCCCAGTTGGAGTGTTATTTACACACTGGAAATAGGCCAGACTGCATTTATGATCAAGGCTATGTTAATGATGTTCATATTACATGGTGCAAGCATAAATAGAATATGCTACACCTTCCCCTGGGGGGTGGGGGGACCACAACACTCAAGTTTGGAAATGCAATTTGAATGCTTGTCTGTCTTCCTTCTCTCAATGAAGGGTTCACTGTCTGGTGAGTGTCATTGCATCTCCCTCTAGCTATGAACTTTTGGATTTGCGTTGTCAGGATATCATCCCATGGGATCATTCGGCTGGTTGCTCCCTCAGCAGAGGCCTCATCTACCCTTAAATTTTACACCCCAGGGATCTTCTTCCAGCTTGACAACCCTCTCTGCAGTCTTTATGTCATAATAAAAGTGTGAATTGTGTATGGCTGTGAGCAAAGATATGCGCTTGGGTATATACAATAACATTGACAAAATGCTTCAAAGAGGTCTGTCATTATCAACCTGTTGCTCAGTAGTTGATACAAAAGATTAAATAAGAGGTTAGCTATGAGGAAACGAGGATTTCTAATAGAAGGAGTGGCAACCCCAAATGAAGCAGGTGTTTGAGGAGTGTGGTAGTTTCAGTTTTATCTGAAACTGGATTAGATGAAGAGAGTTTGAGCAATTAGTATTTTGTGGAGATAGTTAAAAAAACAATAACACTTGCTTGGTAGTAATAAGCAAGAGAGGCAAGATCCAAAGCAGGTTAATTATTTTTATGCTTTCCATTTTTGGGTGTGGGATGGGACATTTAGCATGGACCTCTGGCAAAGCAACTCTATTTCCATTTCATGACTTCTTATGGTATAAAATCAAGTGTTACAGTGGTTCAACTACTGATTTTGATACTTTACCTTTAGTTAGTTAGTTACTGTGTAAGGTGAAGCACTCTTCACACATTTAAAATTTTGGCTAAGGAGGAAACTCACAAATGATCTTATGCAAATAACAAAATAAAATAAAAATGTCAGGAGTGTAAAGGTGTAAAGAATGACATTTAACTGTTATAAAATGTTTGAAATTGAAATTGCTCCATTAAAACCAGTACTGCTCTGAAAAGTTGTTAGCACCTGCTGTGGGCAGTACATGATTCTCCAGTCTTCCCTGAAATATGACATTCAGAGAACTCTGCTGCAAGATAACAACTACCTTCTTGGAGGCTAGAAGAATCCAAAATGAGCTAAACTATTTCAAAACAGCCTTTGATTGTAGTTGTTCCCTCGATTTAATCCCAGTGTAACTAAACTACAACATTCAGAAAGTTTTCTACTGGAAGATCTTAGTCTAATGCCAAACCCAGGTAGCAATGTAATGGCCTGCAAACCTTGATCTTCAAAGCAAAAAATGTTAAGAGTTTTGTTTAGAAATACACAACAGTAAATGTGTGGAGGTTTATAAAGAAGCAGTTTTTTAAATGAACTGTTATTAAATTTGTTTTGCAAGGGACAAAATATGGATAGGACCCATATTCTCAGCTTCTACAAACTAAGGTGTTCATCCATCCATCCATCCATTTTCTGTTCACCCTTGTCCCTTAGAGGGTTGGGAGGGTTGCTGGTGCCTCTCCAGCTACGCGAGAGGCGGGGTCACCCTGGACAGGTCACCAGTCTGTCGCAGGACAAACAACCATTCACACACACACTCACACGTAGGGAGAATTTAGAGAGACCAATTAACCTGACAGTCATGTTTTTGGACTGTGGGAGGAAGCCGGAGAACCCGGAGAGAACCCACGCATGCACAGGGAGAACATGCAAAGTCCATGCAGAAAGCCCAGGACCTTCTTGCTGCAAGGCAACAGCTCTACCAACTGCGCCACTGTGTAGCCAACTAAGGTGTTCATTATTTTCTATTAACAATCCAAAGTAGCCAACTCAAATATATCAATACACCCATAAGCATGCTGTTAGCATGAAGCTAAATGTCACTCCTACAAGATATCACCCTCTAATAAGTCATTCTTCCTAAATTCAATCTAATCAGTTGAATGACAGTAAAATTATTAAAACATCTTGAAGAATAGCAATATATATTTAGTTGAATCAATGAGCCTAGGAAAATTTATGAAATCTAAAGTAATTCAAGAAAGGTTTCCAAGTTGTAAAACCTAATATCACATAAAAGTGTTTTTTGGTGAAATGGGAGAAATGTTTCAAACATTGAAATACTTAGATTCAGGTTTTTCAACATTAAACTTGAACATAACAGACAAAATTTGGTAGTTGTTTTTTTTTTTTTTTTTTTCAAAATCCACCCATTCACAAATACAGACATGCTATTTTCAAACACACGCTGACAAACATGACAGTATGTTGTTTTCTCGTCCACAGTTTTTTTTTTTTTATCTTCTTTTTATCTTTATCAACAACAGATTATGTACAGACAGATGTTATGGGCCACTGATAACCCTCAGTGGATAGGAGACGCAGGACAGTAAGTGAGTGTGAAAAACAAAATCTTCTAAAAGACAGAAAGAGTTTAAAAATATTGGCAATAAATGTTTCACAGACCAAATGACCTGTTATTGTGCTTGAAATGGAATCCATCATTGTTTTGGGAGCAAGTAGTTGCATGCACAATATGTGTTCTTTAACACCCAAATACATCGCAGAGGAAACGACATATAGTGTCCTAGATTAAGGGCCATTTATACAGAGCTTCACAATCATTTCCGAGGAAAGTACACAGTAAAAGTACAACAACAGACTTTTGATAGAGCTTGTTGATGACAGATCATTCCAGATATTACACCACAGATTTGAGCATGATGGAACTCTCTTGCACAGTAAAATTAGGGGTTATTGCTGATTTGAAAAAGAAACAACAATATAAACAAACAAACAAAAAAAACCAAAACACATTCACACATTTGATTCAGTATTGAGTAATTCCCCTGTCATGATGTAGTAGTCAGGGTTCAGCTGGGGTAGACTCATCTCTTGGTGCACACTTGCTATGGCAAATTTGCATATAGTCTCTGAGTGTGAGCTGAACACAAGAAATGGGTGTAGGCATGACGAAATACAGGATTTCCTCTCGCTGTTTGTGCTGTACAGGGTTTTCTGTCACAGGTACACACACCAGAGGGAGTAGTGGTGCACCAAGGTGAGATTTGTCCTTGAAGAGGATTCCTGTCAGTGGTAGGATTGAGCTTGATTTATGGGGGCCATAACTGAGCGGCGGAAAGGACAGGTGGAGCTCGGGCTCCTTCGCTCAGCCAGCCACAGGTAATGGCTAATTACATCTTTATCTCCCTGTGGTCTGGCAGAACAAGAACTGACTTACAGCCACAGCCAGAGACCGACATGGATCCAAATCATTTATCTAGATGGTCGGTAGAGGACACACCATGACAAGCGGACAGATGTGGTGTAAATGTGTGTTTGATGCAGTTAAAAGCATGACAGAAAGAGTCAAATACATAAACTGTTACAAATTATAAATTACATCACCAGCCACCGCTTCAGGACTCAATCGAAATGACCCCCTCGAACTGTTTCAAATGTGATTTTAAAAAGCTTGCCATGGCAAAATAGACCACATCACTTCAAAAACTTTACACCTTTTTTTTGTTCTGTTTTTTTTTTATCTTCATTGAAGTTGTTCGATGTGTGCGAGCAAAGTAGAAAACATTTCTCTTTTTTCTCCCCACACACAACTGATTACCACCGTATTTTGTTCGTTTTTTCTCCTTACATGGAATTACTATTCATAGTTATTCAAATGCTTATTAACATCATCATCATCATCATCATCATCATTATCATCATCAGTAGTAGTAGTAGTATTAACACCAAAAAAGTAAAAGCAGTAAAAGCAGGTAACCTTGCAGAGAAAAAACAGACACAGTGCAGGGAGGGAGAGAGGGCGTATGGACTCACAACAGGAACATCTCTAACCAGTACATGCTATCAACAAGCTACAAAGAAGATGGAGCAGCAACAGCTTTGAAACAGAAGATATTTTTTGTCAATAGACAGTCTCTTGCTGCTTCAGAAGACTTACGTGTAGTAGAGGCTTACTGAAGATCTTATGGAGGCAACCTGAACTCACCAGCATGGCCTCTGTACTGCGTATATTTACAGTGGAGGGATGAAAAGCAGGTGACAATGTTTGGTAGGATCGACGCACAGCTGAGAACACTAGCAATATGAAGGGCAACTAGACAAAGCACTTTAAACAGAGAGGCAAGGAGGAGGGTGGAGGGACTTAAAAAGGTCTGGGTAGTGAGGGCTACATGCAAAAACTTAGTATAAACCTCCCCAAATTACATAAAGGGGGCTGGCGCCATCACCACCCATCCTTTTTTAATACATTTTGACATCATTCATAGCAGCTTCACTGCTACACTGGTAAAATAAAAATAATAATAATAAAAAAAAAACATACATGTGTCTCCACTTGGTTTAAGTGTGTGATCATAGGGTGAAACTTCACATGACAGCCAGTATCACATTATAACTATCATTTCCATAAATACCCACCAAAATATTGTGATTATTTCCATAAGGCAAACATTGTAGGTCAGTCAATAGTCTGTGTTTTATATTACATAAATGACCATACAGTTGTTAGATTATCTATTTTCTCGTTTGTCGCCATAATTGTTAATACACACTCTCTATCAGCTTCACCTCAGTGGGAGTAATGGCGGAAAGCAAAATGCGGAGAGGGGAAGTACCAAGTCAGACAAGTCTGCAAGGTGAAAAGGACAAATTGTATGCATGAAAGAGAAACAGAAGAAAGAGATATTGTGACTAAGTTGAATTCATAACTGAACAGAGGGTGCAGGGGAGGGCGTTTCAAGGGAGTAGTTGTGTTTGATGCAGTGATTCAATGGCTCCTGAAATAATGCATATTCTTTTTGTTCACAGTGATGGGTTCATAATTAAAGAATTTCATTTCCGTTTTCCTTCCTTTGAGAGAGGGGAGAGAGTGAGACAGAGGGAGCAGAGGAAGAAATGGGGCTTGGTGTTTGAGGATGATTCCAGCAAACAAAGCTTCACACTTTCACCAGAAGAACAGCAGAGAGGGAAACCCAAATGCACAGGCTGGCACGCATCCCTGCATGTAAACCAGCTCCTCGCCCCTGGAGGGCTCCTGGTCCTGGATAGAGAAATAGGAGATTGGAAAAGAGAGCCGGGAGAGAGGTGAAGGAGAAAGAAAAAAAAAAGAGGTAAATTTACCATCACTTACAACATGAGTTCCTAAAGATCACTAGCTCTTACAGCCATCACAATTTACATCTAGATTCTGAGATTTTGCACACATGACTAAATTCATATCGATCTGTAATCTGATTTATGGCAAAAACATATTTTTCTGGCTGCTGACTGTGTGCTGATTTATTAAATGATAAAACCAGGTATCAAGTATGCTCTCTGGATGTGTCACTGGCTGAAACCTGCCATTTAAACTTAAGAATTTTCATGTACTTGTAATGTAAAAATAAGTGAATATTTCTATCCTGTTTGGCTATAAATAGCTAGTTTTCATACATTTTATTCTGTATGTTGACAAGTGCAGGTTACACAGTGAAAACTCCATCAATCAAATTCCTCCCATAAAAAGCCTAATAACAATGACCTAATACATTTTACATGTTGCTTTACTACATGACATTTTATAACTATGATAAGGCATGGCAGTCATTAATTTCACTTTGATGCATCTGTGTTAGACACATGAGATGAAAAAGTTGACCTTAATGTCCTGATCTAATAATTTGAACATGCTGAATCCCACTTCATGAAAGAATGTATGAGGCTTGTCATTTTGACTCATCAAGCAACAATCATTTGACATCTGTCAAAAAATAACAACATTGATTGCTCTGTGGCAATTTTAGTTATCCCAGTGAGGTGTTACACCATGTCAACATCTCTATAACATTCCCACATCAGACAAAGACCACCAGAGTAAATACAAAAAAAAAAACCTCTTTTCAAAAATACTTTTTTATTGGAGGGAGAAATGTATCCAAGCCATCCTGGCACTATGTGAATATATTATTCAATTATTAATTAGCTAGGCTAGAATACCGACTGCTTTTTAAAATAGATAGATCACTTAATAAAATGAACGTGTCTGACCAAACAAAGGATGCTGAACAGCTCAAAAAAGCAACAGATTAATGTAAAGTCTCTGTGATCACTCTGGAATGTCAGAGTGTGCTATTATCAACAACCAGTAGAAAATATGGCACAGTGATTCTTCTCAGAAGTGGCAGCCAAGGCCTCCTTGATGTTCACAAACAAAGATCGACATCTAAAGAACAATTTAGCCTTACTTGTCTCAATTAAAGGTGACCTTGATTCTTTTTTGAACAGCTTAGGATAGGTCTGGACAAAATATGTGTGTTTTTGCACAAAATAATTCTTAGATAATAAGATTTTAGTCTGGTCAATTCTGCCTATTTTGAGTTCCTTTCAGAATGAGCTGATTCAGAGGCTCTTGCCAGACAAAACACTTGTCTTTGCCAGCAGGCATTGTACAGCACACAGTGGTAAAACCAGCTGAGCAAACATGCTTGAATCCTACTTGGGTTGCTAGGTAACAGGCTGGACTCAGCTGGGATTTCTAGGTGACAGCATAAAATCCGTCAGTTGTGACTCAACAATTAAGAAGTTTTTGAAATGAGTAATTTTTCAGAGGCCAAAAAAATGACAGCTCCCCTCTTATGTCAGTATTCATTATTCATCAATATTACTTAAGCAACTGGAGAGAAATGGCATCCAAGAGTTATTTTCAGTACAAAACGTTAACAGAACATAAACAATTTTTAATCAAAGTTTCTTATGTCTTACCCTGTCAATCTTAGTCTGGTTGCCCAAATTAACATCTGACAGTCTTAAATATCCTGTACTCTTCTTGGTGTACTGTAATTTGTCACATGTCTCATTTTTTGTTAACATCAGGCTTGTCTACATATTTTTCAGTCTGTATTGTTAAACTTACAACTAAATGCTGATTTTGTATCCTCCTTTCATGAGTGATTTTACTCATAAATTGGGACACTAACATCTTATGTGAAAGATAAGATGTTAGCCAGCAGCTAAATCTGGTTCTGTGCATCTCTTTCCCTGTGAATGTATGTCACTGTGTGATTCAGAATAAATTAACATCCAGTCAACAACTGATGTTTATTTATATCATTGTGCCAAAAAAAAACAACTAGTTGTGCTGAAATTTTAACAGTCCATTTGATTTTTTTGTCAGATTAATAAGTAGATCTTAACTGTTCAAATTTCCTTTCTTTAATAATTGGGTGTCAGTTATGTCAGCGATCATCAATTGGATAAGCAAGCCGATTCCATTCTGCTCAGAAGTGTTCAGTAATTAAATGCATTGCACACAACCTAATGCAGAAATTATTTTCATTTCAGCTCAGAAGAGGTTAATGATGGTGGTGTCTTAGTTCACAGTATGTGATCAATGCTGAGTCAGACTCTGACATAGAGCAAAATCACCACCAAAGAAAAAAAAAAAAAAGCAAGCAGCTGACCATTGAGAAACTGTTTTGCTGGTTTGCTCAGAAGGAGGAAAAAAAACTGCAGAGCTGATCACCCAGCTGAACTTCTTTTCTTGATGATAAGGATTCTTGATGATTCCTGATAGCTTGGTGCAATTGTAAACTTCTTTTAATTTAAAATAACATCTATAAAAGTTATCCAGTAAGCATGGGCTAATATTAGTGTTTATTATTTTATATTGTTGCACCTCAAAACAGGTTGAGGTTTGTTGTGTTTTTACTGTACTTGACAGTCATTTCTCATTGTTAAGAAAACAGTGACTGACTGAAGATATTCTAGAAGAGTTTGAGTGCTACAGAGTTCAAGTCTTTAATGAATCCAAGACTAGAGATTCTTAAAATTTTGTTTTTGTTTTACTAATTTAACATTAAAATATAGGTATGTAGTAGCCTAAATACAGTTATTTTCTGTTCATGTTGTGCTTGGCTCACTTTGTTTATTCAATAGTTGTTTTGGGTAGTGATAATTTGTGTTATGGTTTTGAAACTCGTTAAAACATTTTATTTTATGATATAATCATGATTATTGTATTAGTTTGTATAATATTTTTATTGGTTTTCTTACCTGAGTGCTTCAACTTGTTTAATTTTTGTCATCATGACTTGTTTTGGCAGGAGGGTACAAAAGATTGTGCTATGTTTGAAAATCATCTGAAAGATTAGAAATCTCTTCCAAAAAATAATGTTGAGTCCATTCATAAAGACACAGCCCTGTGTTACATACACTCAATCATTACGTAAAATAATTTTATGTAATGATTTCAATTACAGTGCTTTATTGTGAAGGCACGTGATCTGTAGACTCTCCTTCTTCTACCAATTATTTTTATAAAGGCAGATTTAGACTGGTAGTGAGTGAATGTTGACGGTAGAACATTTCTCACCTTGAACTTGTTTTTTGAGGATGTACCCAGGACTATACTTTATGCTCCTTATAACCTGCTAAAAGTTTGGACATTCCTGCACTTTCTCTGGTATATTCTATAAAAAAACTTTAAATTCATGGACAGGCAAATTTAGCATTTTGGAAATCCTGATATTGATAACCAGACTATGGCTACATGTAGGTAGAGGAAGCCTTGACTTTTAACAAACACACTGGTGTTGGTGTTGTTATTTAAGTGGCATTACTCTAGTCTTTATTCATTTAAACTTTTCAAGAAGCAATTGAAATCATGAATGATTGGAGGTGTCTAAGATAACTAAGCAAGCATTAAACATACTAAGTACTTAGAGCAGCAAAAGTTAAAACATAGCAGGCAAAAGCATTATAACATCTCACAAAAAATCTTTTTTTCTCTGTGTCTGCAGCTTAACATGAAGGATCTGTTGTAACCCTGACAGTCGTCACACAAAGCCACTGTTTAGTACGTCTAATTCTCTAGAATAACAAGTCATTATTTTTTATGTCACTAGTAAGCAGTGACATGTTTTTTGAACCAGAGGTGTGGATGACACTTAAAAGGCTAAACTGCAGACCCTTTAATTAACCCTTCGTATTCATATTCCCTCTTGTTTTACGGTTTACAGAGATAAAAGCAGGTGATTTATGCTGTAGCGTATGAGTGTAAAGTGAAAGCAAGCAGCGACTGCCAATGGTCTATGTAATGGATTCATCGACAGAGAGTAATTACAATAATGTGCCAATTTTGACATGATTGTGGGGTTGCTGGTGTTGAAATATTGCATTTGGTACCTTTAAAATGGTGAACAAAGAGTAGTAGCAGACAAATTAAGTCAGGTGAGGTAAAGACAGTGAGGCTCTGAATGTGAACAAAAAGACACAAAAGGATTCAGATTATGGTCTATTGCTGGTTGAGGAAAGAAGTGGGTTTGTTGTGTCCTAATGATAGCAGGAGAAGATTAGGAAAGAAAAAGGAGGCAGAAGGACAGATGATGGAGAGATAGGCTGACAGAAGTGACTGTAGTGGTGAAAAAGAGAGCAGAAAGATGTATGGGTCTGGCAGAGGAGTGAGTCATTGAAGGGAGACTGGACGAGATAATGGGGAAAGGAATGGAAGAAGAAAAGGGATAGATGAAGGACTCACTTAAGATGGTAATGCCAAACGCACTAAAGGGAGGGTGATGGGAAATGGAAGGGTAGGAAATCGCTCATTGGGGACGGTTAATGTGAATTGGGCTCTGAGAGAAATGACAACTTCTCGGGTAACAGTACAGAACAGAGCAACAGTCGGCGTGTACAGGCGGGTGTGCGAACAGACGAGCGATTGTAGGGGAGAGCGTGAGCACACAAAAAGAGAAAGAGGCTGTAATATAGGCAAGCAAAGCTTTAATGGGGCGGAGAATAACGTAAATGGGAAGAAGGAAGGAGTGTAAAGGCTCAGTGAAGGCTGTGCAATGTGCAGAGCAAAAACAGATTTGTAATATTTTTGCAGCAGACAGTCCTGTCTAACTCTGAATAGTCACAAAAGATAAATGTGAACATATTTGGCAAAAAAAAAAAAAAAAAAAAAATGATGTGCTTGCACACCTAGGTTTGTGAGATGTGTGTGATAACTTACGAAACAGCAGCATGCTGGCGTTGGAGGAACCCAGACGGTTTGAGGCGAAGCAAGTGTAGTTGCCAAAATGTTTCTCTGTCACATTGGTAAACAGCAACAGCGAGCGAGTCTTCTCGTTTTTGATCCGTAAGGTGTTGTCATTCTCTACTGGCCTGGGTTGCAAAGGAAAGAAACAGAACAACTGAGTCTATTTTAGAGAAACAGAAAGAAAACCCAGCATAATATCACACCTCCTGACTCAGTCTGCCGAGAAGAATACATTCCTCTGTCATTCAGGTTTGCAGCATAGACCCTAATAATTATCTTATTTTGTAGCAACATTTGAACTCTCACTGTGTTTAAACAACAAATGCTTTGTAAAGAAGTCTATTATAATGCATCCTGAAACAAAAGCTATTTCTAGCTTTCTATTAGCACATAATTATTTTACAGATACCAAATCACACATGTTAATGTCTGTTGTTTCATTTCATTCTACTGAATATGAACAACAGTATGTTTAAGTTTGCTGAAGGTGAACGGCTGTGACAATCTAGACTTTTGCTGCCCATTCTCCTTGTCAAGGCTACACAACAAATAGTGCAAACACATTGCCAACACATGCAATTTTCACATAACAAAGGACTGTTTAGAGTGGAAGAAGTGTAATATTTAGCCAGTTGGAGAGAATCTCATACCTCTGGACACAAATGACAAACCATTCAAATTGCTAAAAGTTCAACAGAGTGGGATACACAGATGAGAATAAGGGAAAAAAATAATATTTGTCATTGCAATATTTATCATTATTTTCTCTGTCACAGCAGTTTATAATCTTGTTTAGCCCTACTGTGTATTATGTTCTTGTTCAGCCTGGTTGGTCATAGTTCTGGTTGTTTTTACCTGCGTGACTACAAATATGACCAAGTTTAGATAAGTCATTATTTTTCTTGCAATTTCCTGCTTTATGAAGAGCTTTGCCTTATCTGATTGGCAAATTTTATTTTCTTACCCATTTTGAAAAGAGGTACTCATGGGAGGTTTTATCGACTGTTTACAAGTTTAATTCGAAGCTAATTAGATGTAATGTGAAACTAATAAGCACAAATAAGGATGAGTAGCTTAAGCATATTATTCTTTGCTTCAGACAGATAACACTCAGAGGTGAAGTGCAGGGGAGAGTATTTTCAGAACCGATTCAGAAGTGAGCCAAGAACAAGCGCCGACGGCAAAAGACACTGTAGTTCATTTTGCCCCTAAAGTCAAAAGTTGGATCTCAGAATAACATCAAAACTTGTTGTCCTGTTGCAAGTCTTAACTCAGAAGGATTTACAAATTGTTCTATTACATGATTAAGCAGTTTATTTTTTATTTTATATATATTTTTTATATATTTATCAATACAAGCTAAGAGCAAGTTCCCCCCCCATCTAATACTGGCAAACACTAAAGCAAGATGTTTTACACAAACTAACTTTCCTGTCCCTGGTGAAGAAAAACATCCCCACAGCATGATGCTCCCACCACTGTGTTACACTGTGAGGGTGGTTCATTCAGGATGACATGCTGTGTTATGTCCCTTCCACACGAAGCATTTTGTATACACACCAAGAGGAACACCCAGATTTACTATGGGCCTTATGCAGCTTCCAGAAAACTTTAACCAGGACTTCCAGGCTGAACACAACACAAATACACTTATTTTTTGAAGGCAACACATTAATTTATCTTGACTAATTGTTCTATGTTATTTTATCTTAATCTATCACGTAAAATAAGGTTGTATTGTTTCAAAATATGTGAGAAAGGTCAAGGAGTATGAATACTATTCCACATCATGGTACTTTTGGCAGCATAGAGACATTTTTTTTTTATTAATTCTCTCTTTTTTTTATTTCCAGGCAGTTGGCCAGCTACTTATGGCTTCATGGGCTTTGACTGGAGTGTCGTACCCATCAATAAGATTACTGTTGGAAAATGCACAGACAGTTTCATTTTAAAGCATTTTTAAAGCACAAAAAAAGATAATAAATATTACTCAACCCTGCTGCTCAAGGGACACTGCCTTGCATGTTTTAGGTGTTTTCCTGCTTCAGCACACCTGATTTCAATTGATGGCTGATTAACATTTTAAAGCGGAGAAACAAATAAAATATGCAGTGCAAAATGAAATAAGGAGTCGGGTGGGAATACACTGACCTAAGCTATGTGTCTAATAGGAAGTCTTGGAAATAACAACCATTTGTTTTGCAATATAAAACGTCATAGTAGATTCTGAAATCTGTTCTTCTGCTCTGGTATTTGGTAACAAGGGATTATCATGAAATTTGGTTAAAAAAAAAAACACACTGTACTGCAGCAAAGTTTTATGTGATGTTTCACTTCTAAAATATTTTTAAAAAGACACAGCTGCTGTAACACCTGCATTTTTCAGGGATTTTTTTCAGAGAAACTACACAGCATGTGTTCAAAAATGTGGAAAAAAAACAAACAAACAAAAAAAACAAAAAACTGAACTACCAGTACTAAGCTTTTAGGCCTGCTTGATACTCAAGTTTTATATAAATGCTACAGTTTAGCCAAATGCCATGAATACAAATTTGTTCTCAAGCTTAACTTTCAAATTGAGCCTCTCAAAATCCTGTTTACTTACAAGGCCACCATACCAGTGCCGGGTCAGCTTGACATCTCAGTTCACCAAAGTTTAGGTTGAATTATATGGATAAGCATTCCTTTCAATTACTAACTCTGTGTTTTCATCAAAAACAACTCATTCTCATCAGAATCAACACATATCTGGTATAAATTAGACTATTACTCAAAGTTAATGAAGTTGATAGTCTTGTACCAACTCATATACCTCCTTTAACTGTGCATACCTAATTTACTCTCTTCCTGCCTCTCAATCAGAGTAAACAATGCGCTCATAGTTTTCTATGTCACTTTTTCTGTCATCATTAATCAAGGAATTGTTGTGGCCCAAGAACCCATCAATCCAACCCTCTGAGAAATGTAATGCCTAAAAGATGTTTCACAAAAATCCACAATCGCTTATTTGCATTTAGATATTGAGTTAAGATGGAATACATTATCTCCCAACGACATCACAAACAAACTTTATGTTTCTGAGTGTTCATCCCATTAATGCTCTATGTGTCACCAGCTTGTTTCTACACTATTTTAGCCTCAATTCTTGAAGGGGAGAATTTGCTGACATATTTAGTGACTCTTGTAAAGAAAAAAAACTAGGCCCAAAAGACAAGTGTTAGAGAAGACAATTGAAGTACAACTATTCAAACACATTGGCGCCTTAACGACATATGGGGACACTCCTTAATCATAACTGACTTACATTTAATGTAAAATAAGCACAGATTTTTATTTTTACATAATTGTAAGATTTTCTTAATAACCTTCTAATAATCCCAACTACTTGTTAATGCCAGGACCTTGATATATTAACATTTAGCTAATAACATTAGTACAATTATTTTTTCAAATTGCATTTAATAAAAGAGTAATTAATGAGCTGACATGGAGCTGACAAATACTGCAGTGTAATATAGTTGCATAAACATTTTAGCTATACATCGTTATCAATTGAACTTAAGCCTCTTAGCATTTTTCTGACATTGACAAACATAAATCTGAAAAGATTCACCGTCAAATGAAGTTGTAGAGAAGTTTAAAGCAGGATTATCTTGAAAAGCAGCACCACTTTTAATATCTCAGAGTACTGTTCAGTGCATCATCTCAATATGAAAAGATTTTGAAACAGCTACAATCAAGACATGACCATACTGACAGGGTGGACAAGAAAAGGAGTAATCAGAAAAGCATGCCCATGGAATCACTGGAGGAGCTGCAGAAATCCTCAGCTAAAGAGGCAGAATCTGCCAACAGGTTGACTTTTAGCAATGTCTTCTTCAAATTTTGCCTCTATGTATCTGTATCTGTGAGAAGTACCTTGTTTTTGAGTGAAAGTCATAAGAAATCCTATTTACCACATTTTTATAGCAGATGTACAATATGAATCAACGTCACCACAAGAAAGATGGTTCAGAAAATCAGACGTGTAAAACCTTAGATAATGGTTTTATGAAGAGTATTTATCAAAATGGATCCATGTAGACTCTAAAAGGTTTTATGGTGGTTTCATATGGTCATAGAGAAATAATCTCAACAACCCTGACCTATTTGCTCTGTAACCTTACCTATGATCGTCTCTGTACCACTCAAATGTAGCTGATGGGACTGCCATTGCATCACACCTCAAGATGGCTGTCTTCCCTAGATTTGCAGGCATGTTTTTCATGTCTGTGATCATCGGAGGGTCTGGTGGAAAAAAATAAAAAAAGTAGAAAAATAAAATCAGCAAGAGATAATTCAGTAATTAGTACACACCACTTTTTACTGAATAATCAAATCAGATCTGATAGGGGTTGCGTACAAGGTTGAAAAATGCCCACAGAGAATGAAATTAAAATGTGTAGAGACTAATGCATTCACAACATTAACATATACTATTAATACATAATTATGCACATGAGGTTGAGCTGGATTACGGCCACTGGGCTTTTGTGTCCTGCAAACAGAGTAGTACTTACAGTTTACCGTGACTCTGACCTTCTGCTGGTCAGGTGGAGCCACACCGTTGTGGGTGATGCATTCATAGTCCTCAGCCTGCTGCCTCTTGATCTCCGTGATATCTAAGAACTCCCCCTCACTCACCAGTCCATCTAATTACAGAAAGGGTAAAGTCAAAGGTCACAATACATCAAGAGCAAGGTGACTCAATCTGCAGATTTACGGCTCACTACTTGAAGTACAGCATATGCCCTTCCAGCTTTAGACAGTTTAAGAGCATGCAGAAGGCCAACACGCAAATAACTGCAAATGAAGCATCATTCAATTCTACCGGGGAATATTGATATAGGAAGATGGGTGATGTGATGGAAATCAATATCATGATAATTAAAGCCATAATGACATGATGAAAAGGATGATAATGAATTTATCAACAGACACTAATGAAACATTTGTAATGAAGAAAAATTGATCATATTGCAGGTTTTGCCAGTGGCTGGTTCGACAGCGACAGAAAGTAATTGCACTGGTTCATTTAGAGAAACTAACACCCTCTGACGTAAGTGGCACTATTACTTTTGAAATGCCAGGGGAACTTGGACACTTTTTAACAAACAACTGGATGAGCCGGGGTGTAATAGCTAATTCGCCACATTACATGGTGAGAAGAATATTTGGCGGTTGTTTGATGTTGACAAACTCCCAGGTGCAGCTAAAACCAAATTAGTCAGTCTAGCGCTTTTCCTGGGGCGACGAACATCTCTTCAGAGGTGGAGAGTCGAGGGAATAGACTGCGAGTTATTGCTCCTTCATGTGGGGGGAAGAGATGTTATTGGCTCGACAGTGACAGAGACTGAGACTGAGACAGGAAAAAAAAAAAGGAACAACACTGACGGCGCACTCATTCTATCCAGTCAGCCTCAGCAGTCAGCTGTC
The DNA here is from genome assembly GCF_019740435.1 of Gambusia affinis. NCBI lineage: Eukaryota > Metazoa > Chordata > Actinopteri > Cyprinodontiformes > Poeciliidae > Gambusia > Gambusia affinis. Next base: position 26,946,869 of record NC_057872.1, read on the forward strand.
TCTTATCCCTTAAAGTCATCAGGCCTATTTTTTCTTCGTCTTTAACCAATTAAAGAAGCCAGACTGTGTGGCACAGCATAACATATAACTTCACAGTTAACAAGGAAATCCATCTTTTAATTTGCTACATACCTTTCTATTTGAACCCTCCTCTAAGGAATACAAACAAACAAAAAATTCCACCAATCTCCTATCAGTCTGTAGACCTTTAGCTCCCATCATGAACTCTGCAGCAGGAAATTTAAAAACAACACTGACACACAAACACCAAAAAGACACTAAACGCTACAATTATTCCTGTCAGAGATTAGTGCTGCGCTTCTAATTGAAGATTATGCTGGAGGATTATTAGTGAGGCTACTGAGCTGAAGACGATCCATTGTGGCTGAGCGGAGAACGCCGACACTCTGACGACTGCATGTGCCACCCAAGAGATGGCAGGCAGACGCTAAGTGTTGTGGTCGGGTGGTTGCAATGTTATTCACTCATTCCATTAGTGAACAAAGTACACTGTTGGTCTTTTGTGACATTTTTTTTAAGCAGACAGGAACAATATAAAATGTCAGTACACCTTTTAAAATAGCAGACTTATTTTATAAAAAATAAAAAATATATTATTACAAGACAAATCACTGCAGAGCATATTTCTTCCTTTAATGTGACCTATGACCTATGAAATTCAACTCAAATATTTTAGGAACCTGCGACAGACTGGCGACCTGTCCAGGGTGTACCCCGCCTCTCGCCCGGAACATTAGCTGGGGATAGGCACCAGCACCTCCCGACCCCATTAGGGACAAAGGGTGAATAAAAAATGGATGGATATTTTAGGAACCTAATAATCTAAAGTGAGATAAGCAGAAAATATGCCCTCAAAATCTAGCAAATCTGAAGATTTTTTGCAACGTTTAGATGAATATGCCAAGATGTGTTATTCTCATTGACTTGTGCTGGAGAAAAGACTGGCTACTGTGTTAACAGTAAAAGATGATTGAAGAAGTAGGAGCTTAAATGTGTTCATATTAACACAACCCCTTGCCTTTAGTTCCTCAGTTGTTATTTTTCAACCCAATAAATGTCACTGTTCTTATTAGTGACATTAAAGTTGAAAAAAGTTGGTAATTATTTTTTCTCTTAATTAATGTCACATTTAAAACAAACTTGTAAACAAATAAATCTGGCATTTTAACAGGGCCATGACGATTTTTCTGACTCACTGTAAACTGACATTAACAGCAGTTGTAAGAAATAAAGTTGACAATTTAAATGACACATTGGAGTAAACAAGTCCTTTACATTGATGACATAAAGACTGATAATATGCAACACTTGGAAGAAGATGCAGAGATGAAATGTGAGTAGGATGGAGAAAAAAAAAGCCAAACAGAGGAGAACGGTAATGTGTCAAGTGGGGATTTTGATATACTTGGTCTTTTTTTTACTGAAAACTCATTGGCAGCTCCTACACACTGTATTATGTAATATGACAGCCCCTCTCTTGCTCCTTCCCCTGAGATCTGCGAACATGCCTTGCACATTTCTTTGCACTTTGGCGGGTGATCATATCTTAGCAGATGGCCTCTGGCACTCCTACAATGGTCAGTAAAATACAGCTCCATCAACCACTTAAGGCTTTTGAAGGAGCCTAACTCCTGACCACCAGAGATAATTGGATTCCACCTTGGAGGAGAGGGAAAGGGAGCAGTATGAATGAACAAAAATGGGGGAAAGGATCAGGACTCTTGGCTTTCCCCAGCAGTGAAATGGTGCACTATTTTTCGACGGCGCTGAGAGTCTGAGTGGATCTTCAGGGTGCTTGATTTCTGGGCTTCTCTGATCTGCTTCCATTACAAAAACTACAGTGATGGCAAAGAGGACTTAAGTTAGGCTGAAAAAGAGAATATTAATAAAAGACAGAGTTATATTTTACCATTTCTCTTTTGCACAATTTTCTAGTTCATAAGGAGCCGTGAGTCCCAACAGGATTTAAATCTGGTGTCTGACCCTAGTCCTACCCTTATTGATCCTGGAAGCAGCTTGATTTTGTTGTTTGGTTATCAATTCCTGCTTTGGCAAGATTTTTCTGTCAATATTCTATTGATACAAAATTACGACTTACTCTCAGTTTTCTGCCAGATGTTGCCAGATTTTAATTCAAAATGTTGATTTTAATTTAAAATGTTGAATTTACAGTAAACCCCAGTATCATATCTAACAAGGTAAATAGAACATTTAAAAGATGAAAAAGCCCATAGCATCATGGATCCTCCACCATAATTCACATTAGGTCGGTCTTTTATAAAAGATATATGACATTACCTTGTACATTGGATGTAAGTATTTGAAGCCCCGATATAGGCCACCTGCCTTGAACTTACAATGTCTGCAGCAAAGTTTAGAAAACTTTAAGTAACTTTTAAGTAAATATACTTCAGTTAAATCTATTTTAAAGGATTTCCGCTAATACTTTCTCCATCTGTAATTTTGTTAAAAAACAATACTCGACATGGATCGTTTTTTGTGTAAGAAAATGTACTCAGATTAAAAGGTGAATTTTCAAATGTGACAACTGCCACTTTATTTCAGTAATTTAGCCACTCTAAACAGCTAAATTAGATTTTATAAACAATTTAAAATGCTTAGGAACATGTTTTTACTAATAATTTCATCAAAACATTTAAATTAGGTAAGGATCGGTAAATTGACTTGTTGATTAACATTCTGCAGACTGATTTGGGGACTTTAGCTGCATTTTGAGAACATTTATCATTATCACTGTAATAAACTGAGAGCTGAAATTCATCACTTAGATTCATTAGGGAACAGTAATCAAGATGCATCATTGTCTCAGTTGAAAATAATTGCTCTAACAAAAGTGAGACAGAAGCAGTCTCGGTCTACACCTTTGAAAAGTTGACTTATGAAAAACTTACTGTAGAAGATTTTTAGTACATTATGTATTAAAATATTTGAAAAAATATTCTGCTGAGACCAAGGCAATTTATTCCCTTGAAAAAAAACAAAGTTTTATTAAGTCATAAGTCCTGTTTGGAAGTTTTGGTGCAACACTTTTATGACTGTAAATCATGTATCATTTGTGCTTCGGACCCATAAATCCTAGTATGTGCTGTCACCACGTTTTAGTTCAGATTTAGATTCAGAAATGGTATTCATATCCAGTTATAGAGACTCAGAAGAGATTTATGTAAAACTAAAAAAACGAGTGCTGTTAATTGGAGTCTATCGCAATAACAATCATAAATAACAATAATTAATATAAAAATAATAAAAGACAGAAAGCAGATGAAACGAAGCGGCAATCCTCTTTTTAGGATAAGAGAGTACATGCACAGTTTTTATTTTTTCAGAAAACACAAAATGAAAATATAGTAAAATTTTGCAAATTTGCAACTATTGGAACTATGATCAAGATAACAAAAAGCCCCCATTGCTTTACATACTTTGTCATGCAGACAGAATCATTCCCAGGAGACACTAACAACAAAACAAAATGCCAATAACCATTTTTCCACTGATGCTAACTCCAACAAAAATATGTCCAGTATTAATCTGCACTTGTTTGGCTGTCCAATACAAGCAGTAACACCTTTGGCCTGTCAAAACATCTTGTGTTTTATCACAAATCCTGCTATGAACAGTAAACAAGATTTTGCCTGAGGTAATTACCCGCAGTTCAAAGTCCACTGATGTACTAAGGTTACTAGCAGAAGCCATGATGGGTTTTATAACTCAAGACAAACAAACAAGAGTGTTGTTTACCAGTGATAAAGTAAAATAAAAAAGGTCAGGCATTAACACCTACACTGTGCCAAAGTAAAGAGCAATACACTTGTCCCACATCTGCTGCCATGAACAAAGAGGCTGGTATATGCTGATCTGTTTTACATAGGTTATATGAGGCCCAATTTAGGGAAGAACCACAGCTCGTTGATGATTACTGTATCCTGCTCCTTCCATTCTTGCATGAAAGAGTTGATTTAATTTGAAGTGCAAAAAGTCTCTCATGTCTATGCACTTTTAGTACTTCCTTGAGAACTTTTCTTGTCAACATTTTACCACATTTGCATATGAACTTTGAAATCCACATGCTTGGTTTAGAAGGAAGATTTTTCTTTTGGTAGCTTCTCAAACAGAATTGAAGTTGGTATAGATGAATGAAAGCTTGCCCCCTGGCAAAAATCTTCTGAAGTGTCTTTTGTGATGAAAAAGGGAACTTTGGTTCTTTTTAACAATTAAAAAAAAAAAAAAAGTAAAATAAAATTCTGCAAAAACATTTGCCTTGTCCAGATGTGACCTCTGCTGATCCTGCTTTTTCTCTCCATTAGAATAGCAGCCAAGGCATTTAATTTACTACCACTGTCCTCTTTGTACGCATCATTGAAGTGCGGTTTAACCTAATGAAATGCTATTTATTATGAGTATGGAGTTTAAAGATAATCAGAAATTTTGAAATACTTATTAAAAAACTGAATACAACTATAACTGGCTGAGTGACTCATTATTGACTGACTGAGTGTCTTTTGTTTTATTCTGCCTTTAAACTCTGAAAAAAATAAAATAAAATAAAGAATAGGATTATTGACAATTTAGTTTGATTTACAAGCTCATGTCTCATCATCTCACCATCTTCCTTGACATACAGTATGTTCAGGTTAAGTCTTTCTACTTTAAAGAATTGCAACTGAGGCTCTATTTGACAAAATGACAAGTGTTTTTTGCTGTGTGGGTAAATGATGGAGCTCAGGTTTGGGTGAGTCAAAGATCACATCTGTGCTTCGGTTAAGATAAAGAAGGCAGCACCTGAAAATAATAGTGCAGCACAGTTTCACTGCAGCATGCAGGTAAGATCTCAGGACACTGCAGACACACACCGAAGGTTTCAGGGACTTTACGCAGGTTCCTGTGACCTCTGAGGTCCTCCGGCTCCTCCTAATCCACAGCCTCCTGGTGTAAATTCACACATCAACACACACACACACACATGCACGCCCACACACTCCATCCAACTTAGATTCTTCTCCAGAATGCTCTCCCTGCAGTTTTTCTCTGCAGTCTCTGAGTAATGGGGACAGATGGCTAGCAGCTTCTTGCTGTTTCTTTGGGCTCAACAACCCCCCCATCCCCTATCTACAGCAACCCCTGGTCTCCTACAACTGATGGCTTGGTTGTAGAAACTCCCATGGAATAGCAATGTGGGTGCTATCTCATTCTCTGCTCACTGAGGGGTTATGAGGGGGTAGAGGAAGGGAGGGAGGATGAGATGATGGGGGCGGCTAGAGAGGGAGGATTACTGCTGACAGAGGAGAAATGCTGTAGGCTTTCAAGTGAGGACAACCGCACAGAGTTTGTGATGCGGAGTTGTGTCTATGTGTGTTTGTTGCAGGTGTGCATTCATGCGTGCTTTCTTTTTCTCCTGTTTACTTCTGTGTTTCTGTGGGTGTGTATGATCTCCATTGGGCTTGTCCCTGCCCGAGGTACTGTACTCTACTGTGCAGCATCACAAACAATACTTGTGCGAAGAAGGGCAAACACAGGTAGGAACACAGGAGAGGAGGGGGATCCGACCTTTGAGCAAGCCTATAGCTGACTGTACATACGCCAGTACAGTTGTTTATGAATATATTTGCCTTGCAGTATAATTACAGTATGTTTCAGTAGTTGTTCACACTGACCTATTTATTAATACTATCCTGCTGCTTATTATTATCTACAAAGCAACTTTAAAAACAAAACATCATCCAGCAGTAGACAGTGTGAGGGTGAACACTGCTGGAAACATAATGCAACAAAGCAAATGTCAAATATAGTTTGCCTTAATGTTGTTGAACAAAGTGCAATACATAAAGTAGCACAGAAATGTGAAACAACAGCAGAAATTACAAAATAAAAATTGTACAGATGAAAAACAGGCACCCTTCCAATGGGTGGGATCACTTGGTTCTATAGTTTAAATGCTATAGCTCTTCAAAAACACTAAAGAGATAGCAATTTGTGTATCTGAGCTGAATGACCAAGAGATACATAGGAAACATTGTGTTCATTAAATACGTCACATGATCAAATCAGAATCCTCTTGTTACATACCTCAATGTAAGGATTTGGTTTTTCTCTGTGTTAAGTTAGGTTTTTATGTGTCGTTTTTCAGTTTATTGCATCTCTGTGTTGTCCTGTCTACCCCTTGAATGTTCCTGGCTGTGTCTCGTTCCCTGATTATCCTCTGTGTATTTAATGCCTCCTGTGTTCCATGTTCTTTGTCGGGTCCTTGTCGTATCTGTCTTGTGAAGCTGTCTGTTTATGTCTGTTGCTACCAGTTTTTTGAGCCTTAGCCTTCCGCTCTTTATCTGTGCTGCCTGGACTTGGGATTGTTGTTTTTCTCTGAATTCATCATTAAATCATCGTTTCTTCATTTTCTACCTGGGTCTTCAGCGTCTGCCTCACCACCTCACACCGCGCATCATGACAATCAATACCAGAAGAAGATATCACTCTATCCAAAGCTTAATATTTCAATTTAGTACAATTTAAATCTGAGTAACATTCAATATTAAACATTAATCCCTGAACCATAACATGTATTTTGTTTGTATAACTGTAGTTTCAAAATTACAGAGAAGAGATCCTAACAAAGGATAGTGAGGGTTTTTTTCAGCAGTGAGCTGAGAAATTTAGTGGACTCTATCCTCCGTTCAGAGCTTAGAGTAGTTATAGGGACATAAATTTTGTCCTCACTCTCTTTCCAACTAAACAGTTCCCATCAGGCAAACCACACAGCAGCTTCAAAAGCTGAACCACTAGAATCACAGGTTTCTGCCTTCAGTTGTTAAAAAGCTGTAGTTGGATGAGATGTAAGGACACAACTAGGACAGGTCGCTTATCATCATAGGGGAACATAGAGAAGCACAACCATGCTCACACACTCACACCTAAGGACAATTTAGAAAGACTATTTACCTAACAGTCATGTTTTTCTACTCCCATTTAGAGCTGCAAAGTCTTACATTTGACACTTTCCAGAGGCAATGCAGAGATTGCTTTGTCTCAATCTGAACTGATAACAACAAAGACGTGAGCTTGTATGCTATAAAAACTGCACTCATAATATCAAGAATCATGAATTCATGATTCTTGAAGCAAAAATGGTCAGATTTCTAGCCCATAGTAGCCATGCAGCCAATGCGGTGCAGGCTGAAAGGGTGGATGAAGACAGATGTTGACAATTATAGGTGGTGCAGTGGGAATAATTATGTGTAATGTGCGGGTATTCAGGACAAAACATTAGGAGAAATGCAAAATGATTTAGGCAGGGGACAGAATAAACAGTTAGATTTAAGAGACATGACACAGGGAGAAAGGATAAAGAGATGGACGCAAACTGAATGCTGATAAGCCTGCAGGTTGTTAAAGAGAGCATGGATGGACTTCAGCTGGCAGAATATGGACAGGGATGAGCGCATAGACTGGGAGATAAAGGCAAGGGTGTTAACATAAGATATCTGGATGTAACAACAAGAAAACAAGAATCAGTAGCTTACATTTCTGGTCCTTCCATGTGACTGTGGGCTCCGGCCGGCCGACGGCCAGACAATAAAGGTTTACATTCTCTCCCTCATTCACTGACACGCTTTTTGAGATGTTTACGATTCTTGCTGGTACTGAAAAACAAGATTTCACCATTAAAACCCGACCTCAAAATAACCTTTCATTCTCATAAATTATTGATAAGGCTTGGCCTTGCAGTTTATTAAGGTGTTAAGGTCTTTGCGTTTCAGACAGACAGGCAATCAGCTGATTAATGATCTGAGCCTGGGTGCTTACTGAACTGTGCAACAATCTGGTTGACCATCTACTTAAAATGAAATAGATCTTTAAGCTCCTGCAAATGAACATTAAAATTCCCTCCTTCTAACATTTGATCTCATTTCATCCTTAGCTAGAAAGAACATCTATTAGGTTACTCACTTGTTGGATGAGTTTTTTTTCTTGTATCCCTTTAACATAATGACCCTAAACTCAAAGTACTGCTGCACTACATATGTTCTTAGTCTGATATCATGATGGACCTTGAATTTAAATGACCGTGTATCATTATTTTTAATGAGCTTGGATCAGAAATGTGTAACAACAACTGAGGATTTTCATATTATGTCTTTCTGGAGTGGAAAGCTTGCAGTGATAAAGCACAGATTGCAATGCTCCTACTGCCCGGGGGTACAATTATTTTGTGTACCACCAAGCTCTGACTTCAGTTGGAGGAAACTTGGAACTGAACATAAACAGTCATCCTTGCCAGCTTTCAGATCCTGCAGACATAGCTGCTTTTAAATGTGTTAGTAAAGTGGTTTATATTCACCTGTGACCAACCCTTATCATTTATATTTAAGCAAAATGTAACTAATACAGCTAGCAGTAGTTTTATTCTGCTAGTAATGTATAACTATTTTATGAATACAGCAATTTATCAGACCATAAACTGTAAATAGGGGGTGTGAGGCCCTCCTGGCAATCCTGCATCAATACTTTGTGTCACTCAAGATCAGTCAGTTTCACTACACTGAGTCCCTGACGTGATGACTTGGCCTCAGTCATGAGCCTACGCTGACAGTCACTGTATTTAGTCAGACAGTTGGACTGCCTCCTGTGCATTTAATCTACTCAACACAGATGCTCATTCATTCAAAGCATGTCCACAATTCTGTTTACGATTAATGGAAAGTTAGCAGGCTGTAGAAACAAAATAAGAAATGCATTTAAGTTCTTCTACAGGACACCTTCATGGTCCGTGTCACCTGCTATGCTGTTTTCTGTTAGTAATTATGACCTAAATACTTATATCATAACAATTTCTATCAATAATAACATCTATAATTTAGTTTAGTTGAAATACTTCCACTGGTATGAATTTTTAAAATAATTCAGATACATTTGAAATACTCATTCCAAAATCTTACGTACAAGCTTGAATGAATAAATCAATACATCCCATCTAATTTTTGTTAAACATTCTTTACCAAGTTGCAGCTTGACCACACACTTTTTGAAGCTATTAGCAAACTTCTGACATATTTCTGGCAGAATATTTGAATATTATTATCAGAAAGTTTATTTATCTGGTCCTGACCTAACTTTCATTTGCAGTTTAAAGATTTTCAATACGGTTGAGATAACAATTGCAAAGTTTAAAACAGTTTTGCATTTAAAAATCAAATTAATATGTGTTTACTTTACACTCAGCGGTTACAGTCAGTGTTTATTTGTTGTAAAGCTCTGGTAGTAGTGACCTCCTTGACTTTAAGAAGTAAAGCTTGGGATTTCAAACTTACAAATACTGTGTCATCTATCAAGCATGATGGCAGTTTATTGTACTGTGCATTGGTTTAGATGTCATTTATACTGGTGAAAGTAGTTGACATAATGAAGAAAGATGGCCACATCTAAATTCTTCAACTTAACTTTACCTTCTTGCCAAGATGTTAAAAAAATAAATCCCAAAAAAATAGGTTTTAGGACAGATAAGACAGGCTAACAATTAACTTCTAGAATGATCCAGATGTCAACCCTATTAAAAATGTGTGAACTATTCACAAAAGATCAGTCCTTTCCTGTAAACCAACCAGTTTAAAAAAAAAACCTATACGATTGCTGATAAGACTGGCCATAAATGCTGAGTTGTTTGTCGGTAACTTGCTGAGGGACATTTGATCAGATACTAATGGGTTGGTATGCGTATATTTTGAGTTTACTTTACACATGTTTGAAAGTAATAGAAAAAATCTGTAATAAATTAATTCCATCTTGAAAAAAGCTAATTTAAAATGCATTCTTAAGAGTCAAAAATTAATGACATTCTTGCCTATAATGCGTATTTCTTTTGCACTATATTTGCATAGCTAATATCTAAAATTGCAGTACACATAAAAAATGCAGACTCCGGATGCATCAGTCTATTAATCATTTATTGCATTTAACTGCCACACATTTAAATTCAGTTGTCACATCTCAGCTGCTGACCTTGGACTATGAGGTAGACAGGGGTCATGCGGGGTGTGTTGTTGGCCTGAAAGGTGCAGGTGTACGGTCCCTCGTCTGTCACTTGCACCTTGTCGATGAGGAAGGAGAACTCCCTGTTGCTGGTGTTGACCAGCGTCACTCTCTTGTCCAGGGACCACTTATCTGTCCCGGCGAAAAGAATGTTTGAGCGGTTCAGCCAAGCTTTGTGGGTCACCACCTCGTCGATCCGACATCTGTTAGACGGCATAGTGTGATTTACAAGTGGCAGGATTTTCACTTCTAAACATAACATCTAGCAGCAAAATGATTACATTTCTTGCTTAACATGCTGTACATAGTCAAAGCTTCAGAGGATAAACAAATATGTAAACAAATATATTGTACATATAAGTTTTTTATGTACAGTACAGACCAAAAGTTTGGACACACCTTTTGGTCTGTCCAAAAGGTGTGTCCAAACTTTTGGTCTGTACTGTACATTGCCACTTTCTAAGCAACATGTTAGTTTGGTTTATCTTAGTTCATGCCAAATTCAACTTTTGCATTATAATGCAAAACGTTTTGGCCACCTCAAATATTTGGGCTAAGACAGACCATTCTAATTTGAACTGAGTAAAAAAAAAAACATGACTTGCAGAAGAATTTATACCAAATAACAATCTAAATTTTTTTCACATTAAAACAAAAAACCTCAAATATGAACTATGTATTAATATGTATTTTATTGGTATTGTATTTGATAGACAAGCACGACTATTAAGTGTTAGTTTAAGAATACATGCTTTTCTAAATGTTCAGTAGCAAAAATACAGTATGTGTAATGCGCATATACATGCAGGACCCCTGAGCCAATACTTGGTATTCTAACGTTTTACTACAGTAGAAGCTACAAGTCATCTTTGAGTATCTTTCTCATAACTATGAACAGTAAGAAACTGATTTTTATTTTTATTTTTTATTTTTTGTCTATTCTTTTGAAAATGGTTCAAGTTCAGCCAGAAATACAGGAGGACATGTATGAATGTCAACTTTCAAGTCTGGGCACAAATTGCCAATTGAAATTAGGTCTGGACTTTAACTCTATATAACATGTTATCTTTTAAGACTGCGTAATATTTAACACCCATATCTGTGACCGGGTTTTCTGTTCCTGTTGATGAAAAGCATCACAATCATAAAGTGGCCTCTTTCATCATTGGCTTTATTCTCATCATTCATCTACAAAGCCCAGAGTTTTGGAGTGCATAAAAAATAAGTTATCCCGTCCACAGATAGTACCACCTGAATTGCAGCTCTCTGCTGCGTGTCACAATTACATTAGTGCAAGCATTAAACAGTGCTCCATGAGGATACAATTTTTATAATTTTTATTATAAAAATGTTGTTTCTTTCCACTTCACAATTGTGTTCAACTTTGTTCTGGTCTACTACATAAAGCAAAGATAGAATACATTAAAAGTTTGAATCGCAACATAAGAAAAATGTCAGGAGCTGTATGAAACAGATTGTGTTTATGATGTATGCTTGGACAGCTTTCTGCAAAAACTTTTAGCATTGCAGAAGAACCCGACCTCCATTCTTCTAAAAATAGCCCTTCTGTTGCTATTTCGATGAGAATGAGTGAGGACTCTGTTCAATGAAGAAAAAATGCTGTGACTGCAAAGGAAACAGCACATCATTTACCTCATTATCATTCCCATCAAACCATTCAATGACCCTATCTGCTGAATCAGCATTGCTTTGTCTAGCAATTTTTTTTGCAACCTTTTTTCTTTAATTTGTCTTTAACTATTCTGCAATGCACTCAATCGTTTTACGCTGCACTCCTGGAGAAAAGGGACTGAAGTGATAACACATTTGGCTGTCTAAGAGCAGTCATATGTCAGAAAACAGCTTGTGAGCAACACATTGCATTGGAAGAGATTGTATAACATTATTCACAGTTTAGTAATTTGTTTTGTCAGGAAGCAAATTTAGAAAACCTATTTGGTCTAAAATTCAAGAAAGTAGTTTTTCTCCCTAAATTAAAGTTAATAGCAATAAACTGAAAGATCTGTGAAACAATGAGAAATAATATTGCACTTTTTGCTGGAGCTCTGTAATTTACTTTTGTTTTGTTGCGCACAACCTGACACAAATGCCAAAACTTTGACATCTAGTGCTTAGCTTGGCCACTAGATGTCCTTAACCAGCTTCAACTAGGAAGAAACCAGCATTCTGAAGTCCTCATGTTTAATTGATATGACCCGGATAAATATCTCTGAGGTAGATCACTTGCCAACTTACAGGCAGCGACACAATGCATAACAACCAGAGTACAAGTGAGCTTGGAAGTCTTCAACAAATAGACTGCAAGGCACTGATCTGATGTTCAGGTTGACGTGAGACCCAAAAACACAGTGTTCTTATCCTACACATAAAGATTAGTACACTGTTTGTAGCTTGTGGGTTTAAATGGAGAGACAATCTAGTGATAAATCCCTCCATAAAACTCATTATCTATGTACACACATCGTCTAATAATCTATTTTTAAAATTAATCACTTCTACACTGATGCTGTTGCAATGAGACTGCATGCCCAGAGGAAATGAGCACCATAATAACATCAACTGAGCCTCATCTTAATGGGCCGCATCAAAGCCAACACAACAGCATTGTCTTAGGCATAACACAAGTATTTGTGTCACTTGGGCATAAGCAATTTGCATGAAAATAAACCAGTTAAGTCTTTTGTTTAACAACTATGCACTGACCAACACAGACTATAACCAAGCAGATATCTTTTCATTATAAGTTGCACTGATTAATCCATGTGGCAGTCATCAACTCTAGAAATGTAGTTTACACTTGATAATAAAGTCATTGAAATGTAAGAATAACTTAGAATGAAAGAGAAAAAAGTCACACTGACAGAGCAAATTTTGTTGCCTAAGTTTGCGCTTAAAATACAGCTCATGTATTTGACTTCACAACATCAATATAGCAGCTTCAGGCTTCATGTCCTGATGACAATATAGATCTTGCTTCTTTGATTTCCAGCTTTGGTGGAGACTTGTTGATGCTGACAAATATTGACAGAATTGTACTTGGCTTCACAACACCATGTTTGATTTTAAAGTAAGGTTGACTTCTTTCAAGGGAAAAGCCTGATACTAAAAGACAAATTTGTTCATATTTGTTAGAGATGTGAAGACTCAAAGGTGATTTAAGTTATGTTGACTGAGGTCCTTTTGGTATTGCTGAGTGTACTGCCAAGCCAGGTCACAGCCAGGGGAAAAAAGCAAGTTGGCTCTTTTCCTCCCCTCAGTTGGGAGTCAGGGAAAGCTGTGATTTCTACTTTATCACGCACAGTAAGATAGGTGTGGTTTGGACAGAGAGGCTGTTCACCCATCCATGGACAAGGACAAATGTATTGACTCCTCTGAGAAGGATGGGCCAAACAAAATCCAACAATTTAATTAAGGAAAGGGTATTCAGAGATGAGAAAATAGTTTAAAAAAAAATCGCCATTAACGTTCTTATAAATTGAGTTTGCCCAAGATCAGGATGGTGAAGCTGCTGTCATATTTTTATCTAGCTATGCATGTTGGCATACCTCAAAACAAGTCTTAAATGCATTAAACAAGTGGAAATAAAATTATGTGGAGCGTTAAGTCCTGTCATGTCAACTTGCTTGTGCTGAATATTGTTGTGTTCTACTGCGTCAGGTAAGGGAAATTACATTTGTCTTGTTGTCACAATCTTCTTTTGTTTCCTTGGAAGACATTATAAGCTGGAGATGAAAGCTCTTAGTCTATCAGCATCCCCAAGTGGTCAAATAAATATTACCTTACCTAGTTAAAAAGTAGATCAGAATGCACTTTGAGTCGCTCTGAGCATTTGGCATGGCATGGTGAGTGAATCTGCACCAGTACAGAGAATAACTGTGCATAGCACAGCATGAGATTGTGCTATGCTTTTTTTTTGTTTCACAGCAGTGGTTTATACCAGTTCAGGATTTGGATGCACATGCCGGAACATTTCACAATCCTAAAATAATCCTCATAACTTGACTTAGTTGATAAGTAAGGAAGAGGAAAGTAGATAATATTTATTTATAAAACATCTTTTACTAAAACAAAGTCACAAAGTGCTGTACAACATAAATAAAATTTGAATCAAATATAAACATACACAATTTAAAAAATGATGAATTAAAAAAGTTTTTCATTATTTTGTAAAAGCACTGATAGAGTTTGTAAAACAAAGTTTCAGGGTCAGACTGTTCCACAGCTTAGGAACTACAAACTGAAAGGCCCACTCTCACTTTGGTTTTTAATCTAATAGGAAAAACCAGGATATCCAGCTCTGTTTGTGGTTAAAACAAAAGACATATATATTCTTATAAGCCTGGCTAGTTAGGGCCTCATAGGTGAATCCAGGTGTTTAATCTTCTGGGATCCAGATAGTAAAATCTGAAGTGATATGAGTGCATTTATGAAACTTAGAGGGAATTCTGGTTGCTGTGTTCTGAATGGATTGCATATAAAACTGATGATCTCAGTAGAAGAGTGATAACAGAAATGCTTAATAAATGTCCCAGAGATCCACTCCAGAGACCATATGTTAGAAATATTTGCTAAATAAAAGAAGGAGGGAGGAGAAATTGATCAGATACAAGTCAAAGTGAAGAAAGGAATCAACTCTAATTTCTTACATTAGCCTTAGATGCTGCATGAAAAAAAGTTAGTGTCTGACAGTTTTAAGAATGTAGATGACAAGTGTTAAAATCAAAAAATAAAAAAATGCTTAAGATCAAGTCACTGATCTGAGGGTGGACAGTCTATCCAACCAGTGTGGTTTGAAAGATGTCATCTGCATAGATATAACAGGAGGTGTAAGATGCATTTATTTAAAGACATTCAGTACATCTCTGCACATTAGTGTTGCCTATAAATGAAGTTAGCACATGAATTTAAAAGTTTAATATTACTCAATCAGCCACATAGACAAAACTAAATATATTTGCACATTTTAGGACTTCAAATTGAGGTTATGAGACAGACTTGGCAATTGAAGATGCATGACAGGCGGCAGAAGGGCAAACATGTTTTTTAATGTAATCAGCTGGTGCATTTGTAGGATCAGGAGTTACCTCAAAGTGACGCTTTCGCCTTCCAACACAGTAATATTGTCCGGCAGGTGGATGAATTCTGCTCCGAGCACATTGGACCCTGCCAAGAAAAATGAGAGAAGAGTGCAATGAGCGTCCAATAATGATACCAGATGCTCCATGGCTGCTCATCAATCTCAGCTCAGGTGCTTCAAGATTCAATACCTCAACAAGTAATCTGTAGTACGGATGTGTCCTGCGTCCTGCTCACTTACTTCTGAAGGAAAAGTAATAGCTACACAAAACAAAAAGAGAGCCATAACGTCTGCACTGACCCCCGTACTTGAATAATAATTTGGTTTTACCCAGCATTCTGGTGGGATGTGCGTTCATTGAACAGCACTGATAATGAGCCAAGGGAAGAGGATTCACGCGGAGCTGCCGGAGCGTGAAATGAAGGGACAGCAACAGTAACAGAAGGGATGCTCACTCTGCCTACCAACACAAACCGGAGCACACACACGGAAAAGCACAAACGTATACTGTATCACCAACTCTCACAAGAACAAACACATCCTGGAAGCCATTAGCTGAAGTGGAAAAACAAAGTTGGCATCTCTGAGTGTCTTAGTCAGGCAAAAAAAAGAGAAAAGATTTAAATAGTTGGCATAAATTATGTGCTAAAATTCATTGGACAATTAGAGACAAAACATTCGTAAGATGGGTGTGGTGTTGTATGCCAAAAAAGGTAGCTCCCCATGTAGGACAGGTGGCACGCTTTATTCTAACTTTGCTGAAACACAACAGGACACTGAATATGCTGGCTCATGCGCTCAGTCAATCTTTGATAATCTTTTATTCTTTTTTCCCATAAGATGACCTCAATATCTCAATAGGCTTTTGCTGGGACCTAGCCTTGAGGTTTAATAAATGGTGACTTTATGAAATAAAGCTGCCGCGCTGAAGTGTTAAGAAGCACCTCAAGGTTTGTTAAGTAGAAGTCAGCGACACGTTCGGCATGGCAGATGAGAACCTGCTAAAGATGAAAGCCAGAAGTAATGCAATGCACATCTAAGAAGATGAGAACTATGGGTTTTAAATTAGACATGGGTTTTTGAGGAATTATTATTTGATTACACAGAATAATGAGAGAGGGTTTCATATTATAATGGGCATCTTGCATCAGTAATCAAAAGGTTCTTAAAAGCATAATAAGAAGTACTGCTACTGATACTAAAGAACAACTTATAATTTTTTTAATAAACACAAGCTATTCCTTGACATCGGGACAAACAAAATGACAGTATAATGCCTTGTATAAGCACTCTCACCCCTCAAGCTGATTTACAGGAAAATGAAGCTGTTTAGAGTTGAAGAGGAAGTGGAACGAATCACAGGGTAATTGTGGAAGAATACCCCTTAGAGGGTAAAAAAGACTTGGAACTGGGATAGAGGTAGAGACATACCCAAAACGTCACAACATAGAAGGTATTAATGTAAGGGGCAAATGTAAATACAAATCCTGACCACATAGATTTCATCTGCATCAAATCTATTATGTTGCTTCAACTACACATCTGCGCTAATTAAAATGATAACAATACACTGCTGTTTTTAGTTGCGTTGTGACAAAATGTGAAAAAAAACACAAAACATTTGAATACTTTTGTAAGGCAGCGTAAATGCTTAAAGTGAAAACATTGTTAGAGAATAAACATAAAGGAGCCAGGAGATAAATTTTAGTAGTACATAGTAAGATTGTATACAACATAGAGTGAGTGAGAGTGTGTTTTTCAAAGTGTCATGCTGTCAACAGATAAAAACAAAGGTTGGGTATGTGTGCGTGGGAAAATGGTGGTGGAACGGAGGAAACAAAAGCTTGAGGAAAAGCTTCATGGTGAGATTATATGGCTCTTTTGTGTTTTTGTAAATGTAAATTAGGTTTGGCTTGCTTGTATGGATGAAGCGTGGTACTGAAGGCTATATGCTTACATGTGTAATTGTATATTCATGTGTGGAATGACTTGTGTGTGTTTCATTCCATGCGATGCTCATGGCAGATCATGGGAGTGATTGTGTATATTCTTGTTTGCGGACATACCAACAGGGAGAAAGAAAACAGGACAAACTAATGACGCCTCGGATGAAAATTGGCCCTGAAAATCTCTCACTAAAAGCTGTAATCGCATTAATGGGTGCTGCTGCTGTTGCCACTGCTGCTACTGCTCCTATCTAGGCCGGCCAAAGATCTGAGAACTGGCTCCAACCCTGAAAGGCTTGAAGGAGGGGCATGGTACATTAGCAGCTGCATTTGACATTCAAAAATGCTCACAAGTTTTAGGCTTTCTTTCTTTTAATACTGTGGAATAATTCTGCAATGCTTAACCAGAGCTCATCTTTCCTGCTTTTTAGTCGTCAGTTGTCTTTCAGCTGTTACCTTTAAAGTGCTCCGTACTCCACACAACAGGCGTTATTTGGGTTAATTTAATTCAGTTCCAGAGCTTGGAGACACATGTGACACGCTGTCATAAAAACATCTCACAGATGCAATTATAGCCACAGACATAAAGAAAAGATGGTCCCTGTAATAAAATATAACACTGGGGCAAACACATTCTACACACGTGTTCACTTGTTTTGCTAGAATGAATGATAAATGCAAACTCCAAACAACACTTCGAAGGTTACAAACCAGCAGAGGGGCTATTCCCATTTCCCTACTCAATTCCCAGCTTTGCAGCTCGATTGGCACCTCAAATTCTAAGACATGCATCACTCACTCTCCTCTCTTCCAGGCGCTACATAGCATGATAACCAGGTCAACATATCTGCCACGTACTCCTCTTCCTCACACTGAATCACTGGACAAATCACAGACAAGCCTGTTTGAATACACAAAGAATGACACAAGCTACCACATGTGAAAGAATCCACTGTGACATCAAAATCAGAAAAGATTCCCTTCATATTTCTTATTGAAAATAAGACAGATACACATATATACTTTTATGTGAAAACCCCCACTCAATGATTCATGCACTCACCTGCAGCACTGTATAACTCCTTCTGACCTCTGCCACTCGCTCTGAATGCATCAGTGAAACAAGATCTGTACTTCAGCAATGGGAAACCACCTCCGTCCTCCCACAAAGGTGCCCTATGAAAAATGCTAGTATTTCAGTAGCTTTTGTACCTGAGATTTCCTTACAAAGTATCATGCAGTTCCGTTGCGAAGTTTACATGGACTAATCATGGACATGAAAGTCACACACTAGGTCTTAAATGAACTGTTTGAACCAATTTAGGACACTATGACTACATAACAAATATTATATATTAATCACAATTAGCTTGGCAGGTGTATGTTGCTGTAAAAAAACCATTGAACACTAGAGGGATAAGCATCCCACTGTGCATTAACATCGGTAAAACCATTTTTTTTTTTCATATCAAACAGCTACAGAGTTCTGTATTTTTATAGTTGGTTTTTGTTGGTGGTTCTCAATAGAAGTGAAGGACCAATGATAAAAATACACACATGGTGTCAAGGTTGGATTTTTATACAAGCTTTTAACTGGAAAGGGAAATTGTACAGATTTGCTTATGAGACAGAATGACCTCAAAGTATTTTATTTAGGTTGGAAAAAAAACAAACCTTGAAGTCAGTGGTTTGTAAGGGTGTAAATTTATTAAAGCTGAATATTTACATCAGAGACTGTGTGTGAGAAAACAAAAATCTTTGCTAATGCTCTATTTTCCTGTTAGAGTGAATTAATGCACAAGAGTTACTGCTTGTGTAGAGTGGCTGGTCAGAGCATACAGGCTGACCAGTGATACACTTACAGAAAATGAGTCAGACCACTCAGCCCTCTCATTTTTCTGAGAATATTAGTCTGTATTCTCAAAAAATATTTCAATTAAACAGAAAAAGCAACTTTGAAGTACGGTATGTTTAAAAGCCCATGTAGATTTTTAGGTCAATTCAAGCAAATCTACGGACCAAAATGACAAGAAGAAACACCATTCATGTAATTCAGTATGCTGAGAAAGTAATCATCTGAAATCAGATTATTTATTCGTATTAAACTAGTGCTGAACAGGTGGGTGTGTGTGCCCATGGTTGTCAGTCCTGTGCGTTTCTTTGTTGCCTTGTCCGAGGCGTACCCCACCTCTTGCCCAATGACTGCTGAAGGTAATCACCACACCCTCGTGCCTGCAAGGACAAGCGGATATACACAGAGGATGAATGGATGATCTCATGCCACCCTGAGATAGAAAACATACCAACTTGCCTTATGCAATGAGTTTGACTAGAATCTAATTGAAATGCAAATAATAATTGATTTTATAGTTCTCCGTATAAACCAGACATTTTTGTCTTGTTCTTGAGACAACTTTTGCTATGCATTGGTGCTATGTACATAAACTGAGTTAAATTGAATTGAACATTCATTAGCCAGTTTGAGATTGCTTTAATTTATGTGGTGTATCATTGCAACAGAAAATACAATGAAAAGACAACTACTGAGATGGCAGCTGGAGATATACTAAATAATATTACATGATTGTTTTTGCCCAGAGTTGTTTATAAGTTTCCTAAAGGAATAGGAAATAAGAACAAACTAGGCAGTATAAAACAATAGGTAATCATAATTTGTCTGAATGACAGTATGTCTGCAAGCCAACATTTGTCAATAAAATTGGCTGCACATTACAAGAAATATCAAGAAGTGAAGCACTAATGAGGCCAGAGAGCAACCACCAGTTTCATACTGCAAAAGCAAAAACATCTCTGTCACCTTCAGCAGTCTTTTTGTTTTTTTAGCCTTAGATCACTGTCTTAAATTCTCATTTTCCCTGCTCTCTCCTGGGTTTGGCAAACAGGCTGAACTGCACCCACCAGGATGATTCAGGAGTCTTGGCCACCAAAAGGGAGTATGCTTCCCAACAAGGAAGCTTAACCCATCACTCTAAATGGGGAAACACAAAATGAAAAGACTGTTTTCTTTGCTACTTTATTACTCTTGAAACAAAACTGAGAGCAAAACCTGGTGAGTCAACATAATAAAAAAAAATCTGACAACAAATGATAAATACCAATGTAGAACAGAGCTGTAGAATGTTTCTGCCGAACACCGCAGTGGCCTCTCATGTTGTTGCCCACCAACATATTGAATTTCCCCTCTTGCTGCTGTCTACAGCAGATACAGTCTGGTTTGGCAAATGGTATCTCTTGTCCTTGCCACGACCTGCTTTGCACACAAATGGAACCTCCACCAGTGGCCCACACACACAGGCAGGCACAAATGCTCACATTCAGCCAAACACCTCAAGCTTTTATCTGCACAAAGTTATGAGTCTTATATTTGACATCATTAAAAAAAGCAGGGATAGCAGGCAGACAATAATGCAGATTATTATTCACTGTAAAGCAAGTTTTTTTATTGGTTATTCAGCTCTGCTATACACAGAGAAAGCAAAAACATGCTTGGCTCATCTGATGATAATGTTTTATCTGTCACTGGTCTAGACATTTTACCATTATCCCGTCACTTGCATTTCATTTTCTTTTTGTCTCTAGAACACTTTTTTAGTCTGTCAAAGTGTTTCAAGGCTGCTTGTTCCCTAACCACCAGACATCTTTTATACGATTTGTATTATCTTGACTTTTACATGAGCCTGCTTGTATCTGTACTCGCTATAAGCAGAAATTTGTGTGTAGCACTTTTTTGAGCTGCACAACTACCACAAAAACTCCTTGAAAGGCTGCTTTTCTACTGTTTATCTGCATTGCATTGCCCTTGACTATCACATAAACATATGGAGAATGGGACGCTACTTCAGAAAATATGATTGATGTCATGACGGATAAGACACAGAGGTTATAAAGGAACCCATAACAATAATCCGTTTGAAAGAGGTTTGCCATGGTTTTTGAAATTAAACAGAGAAGAAGAGCACTGCAGCACAAAGTGGAAGGGAGAAGTGAAGATAGAAAGCCAGGGTGAGGTGAGGACCTAAAAAGGAAAGTCACTGAGAGGAGGGAAAAGCTGTAATGGAATAGGGAATTATGAGGTAATGGTAACCACAGTCAAAGCAGCAGGGGAATCTAATCCAACGTAATAGTGGTATACTGGCCTTCCATTTTATTAGGTACAGCTGTTCAATAGTCTGAATATATATTTTTAAAAGCTGCTTTAATTGAATTTTTCTCCAATAATGAGAACATATCTTGTGAAGGACTATGACAACATTAACAGTAGGTCAAATAATCACTCGTTACAATCAAGGTATGAGGAACATCATCTCAACATACATATTGAAACTAGTCAGACAAAAATCACACATTGCTGCCAGCTAAGGACAGGAAACCAATCGCAAAATTCGCAAAAGAAAAAGTAGCAAAAAAATGTTGACAGGTGTGATCGTTTTGAAGTTCAGGTGAAATTGTTTAAATCAGCTAACGTCCTCCTCTTTGAATGACATGTCTCAGTTTTAAAGGGCACCTTTGGGATGGAAAGGGAGATTTGTATCATGCATATGCATTTGACAAACACCCTGCAACTGTGTGGTGATATTATGTCAATATGAACCAAAATCTCAGAGTAATTTGTCTGATATCTTGATCAAACTGCACTTCAAAGAATTAAAGCAGAGCTGAAAAAGAAGAGGTACAACCAGATACTTGCAAGTCTTACTAAATAAAAATGAGTATAAATGGCAATGAAAAAAGAAACACTAGAAAGCCATCTATATGCTGTGGTGAGGATAAAGTGCTGCTGGAAAAGAGAACAAATCACAGAGAGACACACCCGCATAATTAACACCGGAATACTGCAGCCAATTAAATATTTACAGGGGCCCTTCCCTTCGACACCTTGATGATGAACAGAGGCAGCCCAAGGATTATCAGATGCCAGATCTGCAGGCAGGAGACAAAGGGGTTGGGGATGAGGGATTAAACATTAACAGGCACCGATATCCCTTTCTCTTCAGCGTCTGATCCCATTAACTCTGGACAGCCAAAATCCAACCCCATGTCCACCTCTCTTCCTGCCCTCATTTTTTCTAACCACCTTTTCACTTCAGTACTCATTCAACCCCTCTATTGCCTATGTATAAAACCCCAGACTCCCCTCCTTGGCTGTTTCCACCCTCTGTACCACCTGTCAGGGACAGAGCAACAGGAGAGCAGGAAGAGAGTGATGAGCAAGTGGCGAGAAACCACCTGGATGCCTCGTGCAAACAGCTCAACAAGACGAATATACGGGTTGCATGCTTTTCACAACTGCTTGCTGCAAAATGGATGTCAGCAGGATTCCACTTGACAGGAAATCTAAAAAATGTCAAAGAAGTCTGGGTGGATGGATTGTTTTGAATCTGTCTGATAACGTCATTTTTTTCTCCTCTAGTAAATATGATTTTTTTCCTTCGGAGGAATTTAGTGAAATAGCAAAATCAATTGTACTTTGTTACTGTGATCTATTCTGCCATTATAAATGCTGCACTGGGACTGTACAGATGCATCAAGAAGTTTGGCTTGACACCTCATTGTTCATCCCGCAAGGTCATTTTGCTTGACACAGAAATAATGCTTAACTCATCTAAAATTTAGCTGCATTTTGAATCATGATGTAAACAAATGCAGCACATTACCCATTTGTGTCTTACCAAAGATGTGACATTGGCTACTTTTCATAGTACACATGCTGCATCCACAATTCTGCCTCCAGTCACTTCCTCCAACCTAGCATCTTTCCTCCTCCCTCCGTTGCTCCTTCCCTCCTCCCACCTACTAATCCCTCTTCACACATCAATCAATAGAGGACTGCAGAGTGCACAGAGCCATACAGTACTCAATGCAGCAGTTGTACAACTTCAATGGGCAGCCACAGATCTTTACCACTGAATCAAGCGTGGCTAGGGAAGAAAAACCCAAGCGCACTAAAACCTGGGACGAGCCCTGCTACGCTTTCTTTTACCCCCTATTTTCCCTGAACTGACATCTAAACCCCTTAGCACTCTCGAAATCAATATCGTAGTTAAACTGTTACTTCCTTTTCCCGGTGAGTCCACTCACAGACACGCGTGCCCGCCTGCCTTACACAAGGCCCTGTAGACTCCCTTAAATACACCCTGTGCACTGGTAATTTGACAGATTTGCAGGGTAGTGTTGACACTGCTTTTAAAGGAAAAACACACTAAAAATGGAATATAATCCCAGCTACACAGGAAGCCCAATAACATCAATAAGGCATAAAGAACGTCAGGCTAAATGGCGATTAGGTCACCCTGCCAGGCAAGACAACAGAGGCTTCAATAAACTACTGACACCATAAACATCAGGAGGTATTACAGGTATCTATGCAAAAACCCATTTAGGAATGTAATGTATAAAAATGTTACTTAAAATTCAGCGAAATGTAAGAGTTACTATGGAGTCAGTGAGTACAGCGTGTTTAAACATGACTCACCAGTTTGATAAATTTCATTCAATACCAATGTAATCACAAAGTGCTTTGCAAGACAGCTAGGTTCAATTCATGTCCAGAAATGTTCAATAAAACTAATCTAATACAGTCTCGTCTTAAAGACAAATTAAGACGTGGTGAAAATAATATAATTATTTGTAATATTAATATTTATTTCTGTTCTACAAAGAGAACAACAGAAAACTATTCATGACACTGATTTTAGGTAGTTAGCAAAAATATACAATCTTGATGAAATCTCAGCTTTTGGAATACAAATTAATGACAGTTTCGGCTAAAACACCAGAAAATCAGCACATAATTCTAAAGCACAATGTGACTTTGGGCAGACATGCATAGGAAAAAAAAAAACTTGTGATGTTAAACATTATTGTAAGCTTGTTTGGTACACAAGTTTTTTGCCAATGGCAAGCCACCTGTTGATTGCATGTTTAACTAACACACTCATGTAGATTGTTGCAAACATTTACTTCAAAAATCTATTTTATAGTATTGAAATGTCAAAATATTTCTTGTCCTACAACCGACTATCCAGGTGGCGTCAGCATTTGAATTTGTTTCTTGAAACAATGATCCGTTTACACATGGTAATAATATTCCTCTTGAGTGATTTGATTGTGTAAAGACAGCACTAAATCAGAACTGAACACACTCAAGACGCCATGAGCACAATTTTCTTCTGACTGGGTTCTGAAGTCAGCAAATGTTTATAAAGTGAATGTTTTGAATGTGATCCATCCTGGAACACATTCTGGGACACATGCAAGAACCACTGGAAGACTGTCACTCAATAATGAAATAAACATTTATTTTGTAGATTATGTAATATTTATAGATTATGCTACTGTCAGTAATTGACTACTACTGAACAACAATTTAGATTTTTATTGTAAGTGGTTTTTAGTTCAAATCCTTAGACCCTCTGCTATCACTATGTTTAGAAAATATTTTTGCAATACACAAAATCTTTGTATATGTACAATGTGTATTCAAAATGTTACGGATCACAGTGTGCAATAACTAATAAAGTTATGGAGAAGAGCGCTCAGCTGTTTCACTGCTCTTATTTCTTTAAGGGTTAAATTCTCTCTGTGGTGAGATTAGTAATGGCTCTCTTGTATCACATCTGTTAAGCAACACAGGACAACTTAAGCAGCTTGTTGCCAAAATAATCATAAAAACTTGCAGAAGAGAGCAATAATTTACATAACAGTAGAGTCGGCATCCAATAAATGAAGGTCATCGGTTATCAGTACAGCCGTCCAGGCTTTGATTGCCAACTTTTTTTTACCTTAGCTGCATTTTCCCCACCCCTCTTTCCGTCTATTCATTTCTTTAAAGGTTACTTTTAATGAAAGCTGCAAAGACAAGAAACTGAGATGAAACTTGGATGTTTTGATTTCTGAAGAATTATGTTATCCAATGGATGTAATGTTGCAAACCTGTTGATAAATAAGTTTACAGCTCACTCTGTGACAAAACTGTTTATTAGAATTCCATGTGATGTAAGTGTGATCTAATAACTAAGGATGGATTTCAGTGTGTGGTGTAAATGTTAGTTGTAAGGGTTGTCTGTTTACACCCCGATGAGGCAGGGTGTATGTCGATAGCAAATCTGAACAGAGGTTTTGTGTAAACTATTATTATGGGTCCATGATTTAAACAGGACTTCAACACTTGTAAATGTTTTTTAAATTCAGCAAAAAATAAATCTAACTAATCAAACTTAAAAAGATAAAGATTACTTAAAGTTGACCTACTATGCATCCTTGAAACGGATGGGTCCATGGGCTACACAAAACACGTTCATTACATTTTTTGCACAAATCACAATTAGACAAGATTTTAGCCTGATCAGTTCTCCCTAGCTCTTTTCAGAATAAGTTGTTTTAGGGCCTCTTGGCACTTTGAATCCAAATAAACTGCTGCCGGACACACTCTCACCTCAAAGTTTACACTCGTACATGAAAATGGCTGCAAACAGATGCTCAATTATACAACTGCACATTTTTGAAAAGCAGATCTAGACCCTCCTGCATAGCCAACAAGAATGTGGTGAGTGGTTTCTGCATAGCAAGTCAACAAAAAACACTTATCTTTTCCAGCAGCCATAATACAATGTATACCCTGATAAAACCAGCTGACCAAATGTGCTGGAGCTCATCTTGGATAGCAAGGTACTGACCCAGTGCCTGTTGTAACTTAACAATCAGGAGTTTTTGAAAAGGCTACTTTTCTAGACACTAAAAATCATTTACTTATTGCCAATAAACATCTAGCTGTTTTTTCTTAAGTGCTTGGGCTGTTTTTAAAAGCAATAGAGTCCCAAATGGAAGTATAAAACATGGAAAATATGAATTTTGCATAATAGTTTCCGTATAGAGCCCAGATTGTGATTTATGAAAATACAAAAAGGAAGTGTTTTCAGTACTTTTTTCCATTAAGGACCACCATAAATTTAGATAAAGTCTCTTGAGCTCACTATATTGTCCTTTTGAGCTAAATGAATGGAGTCGCTTCACAATTCAGAGTCATCGTTCAGGGGGACACATGGAGGATTATTCTTCTACACTTTATTTACCAAACAAAAAGTTTGCTTTCTCCATAGCATCATGCTGAAGTGTGTTTAAACCAGTATATTTTGGTGGTTTGCGGGCTTTTATGTGATTTTGACTTGCTCAGGCAGTAAACTGGCAGAAAATATTGAGAATATTTGTTTTTAACTTTTTGGTTAAGATTTATATCAAGTAGAGAGGTAAATGCATGATTTTGCAATAGGTTTGATGACATTTTTGTTACAATCCTCTAAATGATTGCCTGAAAAAGCGGACTTACAACAAGTAGTTGTCTGCATCTAACTGTCCAACTATATTTGGCTCTTCAGGTTGCCAGTTTTATCGCATGAAAACCTTTAGTACAATCCTAAAAAAGCTTATACTCCTATGCCTTTTAGAAGGACAGTCTAAAAAATAACTCAATTCTTCTTTCACCACAAATTGCATAAGTATTCCATGCATTTCTTCAGATTTCAAAACCTACTTCACCGTTTTCACAGTTCACCTATAAACATCACTGACCAGCGCAGAATTTTATTTCATTGAATCTACTCCTAAACTATGGAGAATTGCCAAATTTATACACTTCAAAAAGTCTAAAACTCTAAATGGTCACATTTAGTCCACTACAGGCCTCTCTTTGTAGGTTGTTGTGAGACTAAACAAGTGGCCACATTTCCACACAGTAGCAAAGCTCATACTGTATACTATACTTGAGCTTTTTAGAGGCTACAATAAAAACCGCAATTACCAGCTTGTGGTGACAGGTGACAAAGAAGTGTAATAGCATGGGAGCCGTTCTATTTTAAAGGGACTATTACCCATAAAGTGGAGTCAAAGGGAATGAAAAAGTTAGCTGAGTGTTTGGGAAGTATGTGTGTGAAATGGATGAGGAGACAATCCAAGCTGGCAATGGTCATTTATGGAACACTTGAAAAGTTGCTCTAATGAGAAAACAGAGTTCATGATGAGAGATGAGGAGTTAGAGACTCTCTTGTTAATCTGGCCATTAATTTGGGAGAGAAAAATCATACAATTCCCATCAAAGCCAAAGTTATAATGTACTGAAAATGTATTCAGTGGATTCCAAAGAAAGTCTCCAGCTATTATGGAGCTAAATAAAAGATTTCATTTGCCTCTTTGTTTCACATTTTTTTCATGCAAGAGCCTTACAGCCACCACTACTGACTTAGCTTATTAATTTTTCCACCGCCATTCATTTCTTTCTGATGACATATTTGTGTGGAAAAATGCAAAACATGTAATATCCTCAAACAGAGCAATAAGACCGGTTAATTGTAATGAGTGAATGGAGGGCAATTAGTGGCTGTCTGAAGCAGCAATGCTAATGAGCAATCTAAAATAAGTCATTCTCTGCGGCTTTTGTGAGTAGCAAAACAAACAACATTTAGAAAACTGGAAAAGCACTGCTAATTTCATATTAATTTAATCTCCAGTGAATCCAAAAGGAAATATGCCAAAAATGTAAGATGCAGCATGCACATAGGTAATTGTTCATAATGTATGTACAAAATCTTTAACATGCTTTTTTTCCCCCACTGATTGTTTGGTAATGTTAAGGTTCAACTTAGTTTGTTTGTGTGTCTTAATGTTTTCTAGACCCCTAGGCTGCTTGTCCAGGGGTCCTAATACTTGCATCGCAGGGGGTTTGATGAGAGCGTGTCGATGAAAGCACAAGATCCAAGAGGGGAGGAAAGGATGGAGATGCAAGGTGCAGGATAAAAGTTGAGAACTAGTCTAGGGGCCAGAACAGAGAAAAGGGTGAAGACCAGTGCTTGGAGATAAGGAGCTGCAGGGATAGTTCACAGCAGTAATACTTGGTGCAAACAACAAGTCTTACTTGAGGAAATAGAAATGTGCTAACTCCTTTCCTTTGCTGCCTTGTCATTCAAAAGCATTCATATCCCTTAAATATTCCTTTTATATTTCTGCGTCAAGCTTCATGTTTTATTGAGGTATTATGCCATTGGCAAGGAGTAGGCAATCCTGGTCCAGAGAACTCTTTTTCTGCATGTTTTGGATGTTTCTGTTACCTGAAGTGAATCCATTGGACATTAGATGACTCTAGTAGAAATAGGTAAAAAGCTGAGGAGTTGTTATGTAGGCAGAGGATAATTGTAAACTGGGAGTAAAATGATGTAAGGCTTTGAAATCCATCCATCCATCCATTTTCTGAACACCCTTCGTCCCTAATGTGGTCGGGAGGGTTGCTGGTGCCTATCTCCAGCTGCGTCCCGGGCGAGAGGCGGGTTCACCCTGGACAGGTCGCCAGTCTGTCGCAGGGCAACACAGAGACAAACAAGACAAACAACCATGCACACACACACTCACACCTAGGGAGAATTTAGAGAGACCAATCAACCTGACAGTCATGTTTTTGGACTGTGGGAGGAAGCCGGAGAACCCGGAGAGAACCAACCATGCACAGGGAGAACATGCAAACTCCATGCAGAAAGACCCCGGACCGGGAATCGAACCCAGGACCTTCTTGCTGCAAGGCAACAGCTCTACCAACTGCACCACTGTGCAGCCCCTAGGCTTCGAAATGCTGAAAATTATTATGATGCTCAAAATCACAACTTTATATTGAGGGTTGTTGTCCTTATGGAAGATAAAGCTATGACCCAGTTTGGGGTCTTTTGCAGCTTATAGCAAGTTTTCTTTCAGGATTGTGTTGCAATTTTCATAGTATCCATCTTCTCATCAATATTGACTGGCTTCCCTGTCTCTAGTTAGGAAAAGCCTCCCAAAATCCTAATGCTGACACAGCAATGTGTCACTGTAGGAAGGATATGCAGGGTCTATTGTTAGATTTCCACCATTAATAACAATTTCATTCAAGAAGGGCTTTCTTCAGATCACTTTGCTATAATTAGATATTTGTGGAGTGTCAGGGATCAGACGTAGTGTCTCACTAGAGCTATGCATCTCTGCAGCTCCTCCAAAAGACTCCACAAACCTCCTCGCTGCTTCGCTCGTGAATACTGTCCTCAACAGTATTATTTGACAACAATTTGTGTGTTAAACATATTTTTGCCTCTGATCTGTCCGTTTATTGTTCCTTCCACTTCATCATGATGTTTTTTCATAAGTGTTCTCTAGCAAACCTCTAGGGCTTTCACAGAGCAGCTGTATTTTTTCTGAGATAAAATTACACACTCTATTTACTAATTAGGTGACTTCAGAGTAAAAGGTGTTTTTAGGTATTTTTATATCTAATATAAAAAACATTAAGATTTTTTGTAATGTCATATGTGAAAGGATTAATTTTGCCTGGCACTTTGTCATGGTCTGTGATTAACCTCACATCTTCAGCCATTTTGGTGCATTGTGTGTTTTAGTGACAGGGCAAGAATTTACTTGAATATGTGTGTCAGCAAGGTTTTCAAAATCTCTGAATGTGTTTTGATTCTGTGCACTGTGTGTGGGAGCATGCAATTCTCTACAAGTGTTTGCACACTTACCCTTTGTTTGTGTGCAGTAGGATTGTGCTTGGCTGTGCCCACAGTCATCCTTACAAGCTGTGGAAGAGGTTTATTTGCATCCGGAATCGCAGCAGCTCTTCCCATTGTTGCTGCAGTACTGTCACTCTTTGCAGCTGGAACAGGCACACACAGTCCCCGTGCCAGTTATGTCTGGCTACGGCCGTGCTGGGAACCACATGGCAGACATTTTAACCAACACCATGAGCTTGTGCCTGCAAGTCAGAGGGAAGTTGGCTGATGTGAATTTCCTTTGCGCTCTGTTTGGTTCGCTGGGAAACATGTACTCCCCTTCTACAAATCCTGAAGCTCTCCTTTCTCTGTCCTTGTCTCACACCAGATGGGAGGCGGATGACATCTCAGCTAGCTTTTGGCAGCACCATCACACTACTGCTGCTCAGCCACAGAAAGGCCCTCATTCCCTATGACAACATGATAGTCTTGTTCATGCTCACTGGTCAACCTCTTATCTTGATGAGAAAAGAGGCCCTCTGAGTTAAAAATATTCTCAGACTTTCAAGACATGTCTGCCCCCATTTTCACCCTCCAGCCTCTTCTTTCATCCTGGGTGATGGAGCTTTTGGTGTTTAAGAGAGGCCAGTGCATCAGAAAGTGGCAATCAATAGAAAGGCCATTTAATCTTTGTAGCTGAGGAAAACTGAGAGGGATCTTGAGTATGGAATGGTGAAAAAACACACACACACATACATTTAAGATATATAAAAAAAATGGATGAGCAAAGATGTGAAGGTGAATTAAAGTGTCATAGTTGTTTTGAGAAGGAAAAAAGTATGCATGCAGTCACTGGAGGCAAAGCTAAGCTGTACGTTTATGTCGGTCCTGGAGGATTGAGCCACTTATGAATCAGCTGGCTCGTGTTCCCGGTGAGACAGCTTTACCAAAGCCTGAGGCTATCAAGCAATAGGAGGAAATAAGGAGCATAACTAACACTGTGACAGAAGTAACATGTAATTAAATGCAATGCCACAAGCTAATTTGCCTTTCATTTATCACAACATCAATTTCTCGTAGCATTTTCCAAGTGGAAATGGTTGCATATCTCCCATTGGCATTTATTAATTTTCAGTGCACTTTAACAAACATAAACAAATTCATACATCTCCTTAAGTTATTAGAAGGTATCCTCCTTGAAGCGGTTGTAAATTGGATTAGTGCTCCTTAAGCTGAAGAACTACAAACAATTTCTGTCACTTCTTTCCCACATAGGCAAATGAGCTAAAAAAAAATCTGTTTGAATTCTGTGCAGTAAGCACATGATGTAACCTTATGTATCTGTAGGTGTAGCTCAACGAATTAGAATATCATCAAAAAGTTTATTTATTTCTAGTTTCTCTGAATATCTCAATGTTACAACACAAAATAGAAAAAATCTGTTAGAGAGGAGGCAAACTATTTAATATGCCTGAGGTTCAGAGGGCTTTATGAAGCATTAAGTCAAATTTTTGAAAATCCAATGGCATTAAGCCACAGCCTTCAAAATAAACACAAGTGTATCCTTAAAATACATGTGTGTGTAATGAATATATCTTATCTAATTTCTGAACTGAATTACAACTTTTGATGACATTCCAATTTTTTGACCTGCAAATTTACATAAATATAACGTCTAACTTCCTATCTCATGGTGCAGCTGCATATGGAGGTATTAAAATGAATAAAACCGCTTTTTCATCCTAAGTTGGCACATTTTTTACTTCCTGTAACACATAATAAAATTTTCATTTCAAGTGTGCTATGATGCAAGAAAATATGGTAACAAAACAAAATTTAAATCCAATTCCAAATGTAACAGCTGGTCAAAGCTGGACTGAATTATTCTAAGCTAATTACACATTAGTCTGGTAAAAACCAGCCTCTTGTTGCACACTTCGCTTTGTACAGAGGGTGTCGACCCCTGACTGTTGAGAAACGATTGCTTGCTCGAGATGTGGATTCTATAGGAGTGCAAAATATTTCTCAATTGCTAAGGTTTAACATGAGACATGTAATGTAGCAGTTTGATGTTATGAAGCATTGCACACACAATGTTTCATAAACAACCATGATGATCTGAAAATGACAATCTGAAAAAGGCATTATGTTAAATCAGTACTTTGAGGTGTTCCCAACATGGACTGAACAGCTTTGTTCACTTCCTAATTGCTAAAACGTTAGGGAGATGGAAATTCTGAAACATCTCAGAAAATCAACCCCATAGTTCACAACTTCTCCTTCTGTTTGCTGGATGGTCTGGTTGAAATTCAACTGGTGAAATAAAGGGCAACGGGAGAAAGGCCTGACTGCTCACTGAAGGAAGATGAGAATTGAACTGATTGCATAGGAATGCAATGGCCAGAATGGAGATTCTTTGAAACATGATTAATTTGTGAAACTTTTTCTACATTTGTGAAAACAAAGACTGGGTCACAATTTATGAAGGAATCATCATGGTCTGACAAATCATCTTGAACAGACAGAATTCAATACAGGAATCAAAAAGAAAATACTCTGACAAAGACCAAAGACGGTGATTGCTGCCTGACAAAGGTCACTGAAAATTATGCAGTACATAATGATGTTGGAATGGACATATCTACTCTATAAGTTATTTGTCAATGTGCTGCAACAACCTTCATAACTCCAGTTTATAAATATAGAAGAAACTTTTGGTCATGTTCCTTCATTTGCCTGTCATTCTTCAGTGTTATTATTATTAAGCACAAGTGCAAGAGACTGTGTCATAAGCAAGATTGCTTTTTATCACACAATTTTGAACCTTTTACAAGCTGCCTCATTATCCCCCCTCACTCCATAACACAGTGGCACCAACTTCCTCTGCAAATGACCCGAGAAAACATTAGCCAGATGTTTACTCTCTGCATTTGCACAAGCGTCTGGGGTATAAGAATAAAATCAACACTAACTTCCAGAAAGGCATGACTATGCATGACTCATGACATTCAGCTCATGATTAAAAAAAAACAAAAAACTTTTGATTGAAGAGAAGAGGCCACAGATAAGATTATTAAGGGAAGGGAAAAAATAGCAGAAATTCTTATTTTACATTTTATGCAACTAACCACGAATCTCTTACGTTCAGAGTGTTCCAGGAGCTCTTCTGTGGCGATGTAATTTACTCTCTCTGGTGTACCCACTTTGAAGCAATCTGCTTCACCCATTTTTGCTAAATCTATTCATTTTTTGAGCTGCCTTTGGATAAGTTGTCACATTTAGAACATTTTGAAATCTAATCTTAAACATTTACTTTATCCTGGTAAGGGTAAGATATTCTTTTAAAAATGTATGTCTTATTCTATTCTGCAAAGCGACATATATACATTCTTACAAACTTTAGTCCCTTGATGCTCCGTCTTGGACTGCATAAAATGTCACTTTGTTTTCTGCTTGTTTCTGTCTGCGCTGCCCTGCTGTTTGTTCAGTTTCTTTGCTCTCTCCCTGCATTAGCCAGTTTCTGTTTCTTGCAATATGGGACAAAGTTTATGTTTGCATGTGGAACAATGCTGATGCAGAACAATTTCACACTCTCATGAATACATAGAAACTGACAGACTGTCTGTATTGAAGTTACATTTTTATTTTTTCTCAGATAACTGTGTAGAGGCATAGTTTGAGACGAATGCCTCGCTACTATTTTTGATTTTACTTCTGTTGTTTGAAAAACAACCCTAACTCACAACTAGCATGTCCCAATGTAACAAGTAAAACAACTTAATTTTCAGCAGCTCCTGCAATTATTATTCTCCATTCTGATCTTTTATTAAGTCTCCTAAAGAAAATCTAACTACTTAAAATAAAATAATTTCTTCTTTTTTTCATATTTTTGAGGTAACTATCACAGGCTCAACTAAAATTATCTTTACATGTGCATTGCTGTCTTAGTATTTTGGAAATTTTACGAAGGCCCAGTGAATGTGAGAGAATGTCTAAAGAAAAAGACTCGTGACACATAGGAGAACTGCTGATTGGATTCACACCAGGCTAGTGTCTGTGCTGACAGTGTTTCTATAATGAGGCTAATAATGGTCAAATAGAACCCCCCGGTGGTGTAAAAACAATGGCTTAACATGAAGATGCCAATAACAATTCTGCCTGCAGCTACAGCTACATTTGAAAACTACTGTCAGTGGGAAAGAATGCCAGAGAAAATCTAATATGACAAATTTGGCTTTAAATCCCAAAATTCCCTCCTAGCTGTTGCTTAAAAATACCACCAGCAGTAGAAATTGATTGATATCTTGGGAGGATGCGCTCCTAAACCAAAGTCTCTACAAAACTGAAAAAATATATTAACACAACGTTAAATGAAATTTGTTCTGAATTGATGATATATAAATATACTGAACTGGGTCTAATTTAATTGTTAATGTTGTTTATTGCATCTATTTATTGTTTTTACGTTGATTAATTGAGTTAAGCACAAACAAACAATAGGTGCCCTGTATATTTAATAGTATTAACTTTAAAGGCCTTAATGCGCAGAATTACTGCTTAGCTCATCAAAAAGCAACATAAGCATAAGAAGCTGATATTAGTTGGTCAGGACACATCACATGCAGCAGTCATTGCCTTAACAGACAAAGGTTAAGGCACTGTTAACAAGTAACTGCAGTGCTTGTTACTTCAGCACTGCAGTTTTATAAAAGGTGAAAATGGTGACACACTTATTCCGTTTCCATGCCACAACAGACCAGATATTTTTCCAAGAAGTCAATTTTTTCTTACTTGTAATCAAGGGTTAGTGGACAGGCTTTTGTCTCCAAGTCAATGCCAGTGTAGGGTGGTTCAGTGATGCATTACTTTCTGCTCTATTCTCCCAGAGAAAACATAAAACATTTTTAAATGACAGTGCTTACATACAGGTAAACAGCCCATTCTTTTTTCCGAGGTGACATAAGAGGACCATTAAACTTGAACTATTCACGAGTTCTTAGCAATGAGGGCAATGATAGCCTTGTTTGCTAGAGCTAGCATAAGTAGTTATAACACAAATAATGAAACTTTGGAGAGGCTTTATTGATCTTCCATAGTGACTGCTTCCAGAATATCCCAGTTATACTGCAATGTCCATTTAGTGGCAAGAATTTGCTTTCAACTGCACATTTGATCTAATTTATAGCACAATAGGAATCATCTGATGGAAAACCATAATGCATCAATAATTGCTCTAATGTACTGTGGTTGGTAATTTTGCTGTTGAAACTGTAGCTTAAAATTGAGCCTTGAACTTAACGTCATTGTGGCATCACAGAATAAAACCTGATATTTGTGGTGGCTGCTTAAGGAAAACAACAAAAGAGAAGAAAAGAGTGTCTTGCTGTTTTTTCCGAGCTTATTATAACGACTGACAACCATTTGCTGGATAAATGGTTGTCAAATTGGTTTGCCTAAAAAATCCATAAAAGAAGAGAAGTACAGGAAAATTTGAACAGGAAGAAGTAGAGGTTTACCCTGTTGTAAACTAAGTTTACAGTTACAGTGGTAGAACATCATGCATATATAGCACAAAATCTATAGAATAAGAAATACACAAAACTACCTTAAAATCTATATATCTTTGCATATACCCAATGCTGACATTTTTGACTTTCCAAGAGTCAGTTTTTAAAGATGCTTTTTTTTATGATATAAGAAAGAAATGTCCCCTATGTAAATGTATTCCAATTGTGAGAAACATGATAAGAAAAAGTAGCTCAATGCAAAGCAGTTTTCCTGCCTGCCTGCTTCTTGTTTGTTCGTATGATCTCTAGGTGAACTATTCTCTGGTTCTCACTGCAGTTCTATCTCACCTCTACATTTTAATTTTCAAATTGATGAAAAATCAGAACAATGTATAATCATTGATTAGTCAGCTTAGTTAGCTTTATTTTTATGGTATTGTAATATTTTTTTCTTATTTGTCCAACTTTATAGACAGTATTTGCTCAAATAGAAAGCATTCATCCATCCATCCATCCATTTTCTGTTCACTCTTGTCCCTAATGGGGTCGGGAGGGTTGCTGGTGCCTCTCCAGCTACGTTCCGGGCGAAAGGTGGGGTCATCCTGGACAGGTCGCCAGTCTGTCACAGTATAGAAAGCCTTAAAAACATAAAAATTAAAAAATAACTTCTGTAACTTCACTGAAGTTCTTTTACAACATGATTATGACTGTTGATAAAATCAAAATAATCAACAATTTGAGAGTTCGGATTGTCTGAGTACAAAGAGACAAAAACAAACCATCAAAGAAGCAAAGTAAGTCGTTCTGAGCAAAGCTTATAGTTGTGATTAAGAACGTCTTTGTTGTTGTAGTTAACAATTCTGGCAAATAAAGCAATATGGGATACGTGTGAAAGAGTTTGCCAGCAGTCAATCCTTCAATAACTGCTTATTCTACAGGTGGGGTCTATCTGTAATAGTCACTGGTTAAGAGGCAGGGTACACCACAGAGGAATTGCCAGTCAAAGTCCAGGCTGTATTCAAATATGGGACCTTCTTGCTGCAAAGCAAGAGTGCCAACCACTTCATCACTGAATAGCTTCAGTGCAAACTTCTTATTCTCTAAAAATGCTATTTGCAGATTGGTGCCAGTCTGTGTATGTAAATGGGTAAAGCACAGCTGGACTACATACAAACTTAACAGAAATGTAAATATACTTTTGATATTGCATTTTTCTCAGTAAGTAGAAATATTTTTATCTCCACTGGGTCACATGTGGTTGACATTCATACATTATAACATTGGTTCACACATGAACAAAACTGATGTTGCACTTAAGTTAAAGTGTCAAAAATACACAGACACATCTTTGTTATTATCTCCTGAGCCTGCCAGGGTTGTAATTTAACAGTACATTGTTGGACCAAAAGTCTGACAAAGAACAAAATACATGACTCATAATAAATCTTAAGGGTAATATCAAATGGAAAGTGCACAACGTAAAACAACTGCAACTCGCAGATCATGTTACTCTCTCCATATGTGGTCCCAACACCTCCTACAGAAACTTCGCCTATCTTTTCTGCTCCATCCTACCCAGCCTGCCTCCTCTTTTCCTGTTCCGCTGCTTTTCAGCTCTCCTCTTTTGGCTCCCTCTGTTCTTATCTTCTCACATGAGCAGTTGCTCATCTCCTCTCCCCGGCAGTGCCACAGCTGATCTTCTCCTACGTCTAATTCAGTCGCTTATCTAAGTATACAAGTTCCACAAAGGCCTGCGATCCCTGTCACCTCACTGGCCCCGTGGGAATCATGAGTCAGCGCTGCAGATAGATGATGAGGATGAAATGGAGTTGGGGGACAAGGAGGTTGGTATAGAGATAGAGGAGGTGTCAGAAAGATGATGACAATGTCGGGCAGCACTTGGAAACCGGAAGGGGACTTAGTTTTGCAGAAGTGAGTAAAAATTAAACAATTGATAATTTTTTGTGAATATGTCTTTAAAACTGCTCCGGTCACTTGCCATGGCAGATCATCAGGTCATAATTTTTGTGTAGCAAAGAACAGAACAGCTTTACGGGAGTGAAAATAAAGTAAAAGTAATAAGGATACAGGGGGCAGAGCATGAGAGGCAGAACTCCCCAGATAAAGACAGAGACAGGCAGAATGTCGATGTCTGAGATTTGGTGAAGATTGTGTCACACAAATCCAGATCTTTAGTCAAACTCTGACAGGCACAAAGCACATCTCCTCTCTTCAGAGAGACCCCCTGTTAGTCTTCCTCCTCCTTCGTCTTCGTCATCTTTTCCTCTTCTTTGGCTCCCATCCCCTCCAGGTTCCATCTCTTTTGTCACTCCTTCTCCGCCTCATTTCTCCATTTGCCTCACTCCGTTCCTCACATTTTTCTCTTTCGCTTTGCATCGTCTCTCCCTGCACTCGTTTTCTCAGTGCACCTACTTGACTCTGCTCTGACACTCTTTCCTACCGCTTTTCCTTTCTCTCATTGCAACTCTTCAAAAATTCTTTTGAGAAAGATTTTCCATTAAAAAAAAGCTTCAAAACACATTTTCTGCAGCCCTTTTGGTCCCCCGCTTCTTCCTTCCTGCCCCTTTCTCTCCATCTGTGGCATTCTCTTGGTAGATATTTGCTCTTCATCTTGCTTATTCTCTCCACTAATGAATTTTGGGCACTTTGCAGCCACAGATGGTGCAGCAGGCAGCCCCTGGTGGCAGGGCCCTGGCTTAACAAACTGGAGAGAGAAAGGAAGACAAAACAGTGAAGCAGCAGACCGTCTGCCAACACCTTTTCTTTAAAAAAAAAAAAAAGTAGCTAGAAAGATGTGTGAATATCTTCTCATTTAAGCCCCCGTTCCTTCTTTGCCATGGAATTATGTGCACGTTTCAGGCAGGCAGGTGTTCATAGCGCACACACACATCTTTAGTTTTAGAGAATTTTTGTCTTTTGTTTTTCACGCCCACACTCTCATCATCTTTTTTCCAAGGTGGCACTCCAGTTAATTGCAAATCCTTGTTTCTTTCTGGTGAGTCTAAAACCTCTTTCCCTGCGGGGATGGCTTTGGGCAAGGAGTACAACCCTTGAGTTGCTCTTGCCACCTTTCCGACCAGCTACACAGCCTTATCAGCTTTCCCTTTTTACCCCACATATAGCTTGCAGTACTCCATGCTTAATTCATTCTGCCCTTGGACTGTGAGAAAAACAACTATAAATCACAGCAAAAAAGTTGAGTTTCCCTTTGCTTTAAGGTGTTATTTATATTATTTTTTAACATGTTTTGAAGTTCATAAAACTCAGTTGGACCAAACATGGTATATAAATCCATATAAGTATTTCCAAAGTAAACGTTTTTTGAAGGGGCAACAAACTAAAGAAATATTAAAGCACACTCCTGCTTTCTTGATGGGTATATATTTTTACACTTTTACCTTTTGAGTTGTAGCTGTTGCCTAGAAAAATCCTTTCTGATTCAAAAGTGAGCCATGACAGCATTTTTGTTATTTTACTTCTGTCTGTATATCTGAGGGTTTTTGTGTTTTCCAAGCCATTTTTTTGCTGCAGTCCAACATGCTAAGTAAACGGGAGGGTGTTTGGTAACACTAACCAGGTTTGTTGAACTTCAGTTTAAATGTAAAAGTGGCAAAAGTAATGAAAACCTGATGTATTTGAATCTACACTTCCCTTTGGAAAGAAAATTGGTTTAATACACGGTTAAAATTGGTGCATGCACTGACCTGAGATGGCCTCAGCAGGGGATCATGTTTTCTTTGCTTCAGCAAGTCCACGGCTCAAACATAAATAAAAGATAAATAGAGTTAGTACTGTAAATACTGGGTCATCTGAAGGAATGTACTGTCTAGTTCGAATGTCCCTATAGGGTCAACGCATCCTGAGGTAACACTGAATGATTTATGAATTCAGGGAGATATAACATGCTCAAACAGCATTGCTCAACACTATTTATGTTAACCTCTATAGAAAGTTATGTATAGTACCATTGGGCATATAGGTTAATTGTGCTTACTCAAGGACGTCCCAGCTGTGGTGTCCTTGAAAGATCTACCATTGTGCGTTTAAAGGCCAAGCAATCCCTCCCCTTGAAGCTTTTCCTCCTGATTTACTCACTTTATTTCAGACACACTTCCTTTTCAACTGTCTCTCTAACCTCTGCAAACAAACTGCCTCGTCATCAAAATCATCATTTCCCCTGACAACGCTGGTTGCTTTCAGAGCCCCCCGGGTGGGAGCTGTTCTCAAACACAGACACTGCAGATGTTAAGTGCAATGACTACATGGGAACTTTGCAGAAAAAAACTGGCAAAACATCAGCCTGATACAATTAGATAGTGATGACATTTAAGATGAATTGCTTGTGATACAAAAGAGTGTAGAATTTCTCTGATCTTGTGTTTATTGTTTAGGGAAATGACACAGACTACTAATGCATATTTAAGACTACCTGCTCTTTCTGGTGCATAATTGTCTGTGTAGGTGTTTCAATCTATTATGATCTCACATCTACGGTGAATTGTAAAAGAAGCAATAAATTTCTGTACATGTTTTGCTACATGCACAATGTTAAATGTATGTACGTAATTGAGATTTTATGTGACAGGGCAACATAAAGTAATGCACAACCTTGAATTTGAAGAATAATAATGTATGGATGAAGTGTCACACAAGCTTACTTAACCAAAATTCAAAGGCAAGAATGTTATGGTTTACACATTTTTCAATTTATTAAGCACAAATTAGAAAACAGGATTTTTCATAACACTTCACAGAATTAGCAAAACACCTGAAACTATTTGTAAAAAGTAGAGCACTTCGACACATTATGAACAATTTTAGTGTCAAACAAAAGCATGTTTACTGTTCTGCAAACCACAGTGTTTTGCAAAACGTATGAAGCTGTTAGCTGTATGTTGTGTTAATATTTATTTAAATCTGGCCTGGGTTTTGTCCCCTTGACTCTCAGGTTTTGCTCATTTTAATTTTAGTGCATCAGCAGTCGCAACAAACTACTGTGAAATTGGCCTATTTAAAGTCCAGACCTGAATGTAACTGTCAGGCTGAGGCAAAATTTAAAACTTAGTGTTCACAAATGCTCTCCATCCAATCTGATTGAGCTCGAGCCATTTTTCACGGCAATTACTACTGCATCACAATTTTTAGTAATACTTTTTTTTTAAATCAAGAAAAAGTGTTATTTATTCTGACTTTTGTTTGTTTACTGATAAGTGCCTTGATTGTTCCCCTGATGATTAAAAAGAGCCACTGTTTAAAAAAGAACAATAATTTTCATTAATTAGCAGCATTGTTCTAAATAAACAAGCAAAAATTTGAAAGCAACACAATAGACTTCATAATCCCCCACTTATCTGACAAAGGATTCGGCCTCTAGATATCCTTCTTCAGAGACCCTATTGGCAAACTGAACTATACTGTTTTCTAAATATGGAAACATGTGACAACTTAATTTTCTCAGATTTTGCAAATAATGACACATTGTCTCTCCCATTTTTATCTCCCAATGGAATAAATAAGCTATAAAAAAGGTTTTCTAACTTTTTTTGCAACAACTCCTCTCCCATCCCTGATTTTGTACTCTATTTTCTTCCTGCAGTTTTCTCATTCTGGCCCATTCCCTGGGTAGGCGGCAGTGCGGGGGAACTGACAGTCATCACTGCATCGTTTGTCGCCCGACTGCTAATCTGCATGCCGTTAATAATTGATTGAAGGCTGCAACCAGAGATCTGTGATGGACTCTCTCTCCCCTCACTCATATACATTCCATATTTTTTCTTTCGCCTCTAAACACACTCTCACTTCTCTTCTCTTGTAATATCTGAATCATATTCCAGCCTTATTTTCTTTCCCTCTTGATCATTTAACTAAGCCATCCAAATTCTTCTCCAACAGCCTCAGTCTCTCTGATGCATACACAAACACATTCTGTGCCAGCCTCTTACTGCACACGCACATTTTACACGTCTGTTTCAGCTTTTAATCCACCTGTTTGGTTTCTTGGTGCTGAACCTTATCAAGTTGCTCAGCTGTCACCCCACATGAGGTGGATTTATGTATCATTTCTTCATCAGCAACCAAACGTTGCTTCAAATGCTTCGTCAAGGCCTTTCCACCTGCCCCATCGTCAGCAATATCTCATCAGACACAGGCTATAGGGGAGAGCACACACACAACTTTTTATTTGACATCATAATCCTGCCATGCAACTATCTGTGATTTATGGGATCCAGTTAAAAGGATGTGAGGGTTCTCTCTTCCTCTCTCCTCTTTCTCTCATTTTGTCCGTCTTTATATCTCCAAGGGTTGTTTATGCCCACATAAATCTGTTATGAGAAGGGATGTAGCTATATAAGGTACACTTTGAATTTAGTCAATGGAAATCCCCTGTGATTTCTGAGCACAAGTTCTTTCAACAAAGCAGCATACAACTCATCACTCACCAACCTCAGTCACATGTGTAATCTTACAGTGCCTAAAAAATATCTGCACCCCTTAACTTTAAATTCTGTTATGTTACATCTTCAATCTTCAATGCATTTGATGAGACTAATGCAATGTAGGATATAATTGTGAGGGGAAAGCAAAAGGACAGACGGGTTTCAAAACATTTTATCATAAAAAGCTGCATGCATACATATTGAGCACCCTACATTTCTATAACTCTAAATAAAGTCAAGTGCAACCAATTCCTTTCACAGTATTCACACAAGAGCTCAGCAAAATATTTACCAAGTAAAGACATTCATCTGACCTGGTGGTATAGGTATAGGTGGAACATATTTTAACAGATATTTAACACAACCCTATTTAAGTTCCTCTAAAATTTTTGATATATTACATAACCAGCAAGATTATGGGAAAACAAAGAGTTAAAGATGATATTTGTACATTTTAACCCTATCTAGAGTTGATAGATATTCTGCAGTCATTCATACTTATTGGTACTTTCAACAATAAAATTATATCTGTATGACCAAGCTTTAAAAAAAAAAAAAAAATTCTGATCACTTTTGAACAGTTCATTAAAATCTTTCAGGCTGCCTGAGTCTGAATCCAGACTCTTATCTATTTTACAATCATTTTGGCAGCAAATTATAAATATTTGACTTGATTGTTGATGCCCTTAAAATGGTTTAAGGGCAGTTTAATTGCTGATTAAAAATGCCCTTAGACCATGTTTTACTGCAGACAAGACATTCTTTGTCTTTCTGGAATTTTAATGAAGACCTCTTTTCCCATGATCCCAGCTGTGCTGACAGGGTCCCATTGTTCACTGACTGACAAAGAAAGCCCAAAGCATTACAACTCCATCACCATGCCCAAGTGTAAGGATGGCAATCTGAGAGCTGAATACTGTTTTCCCTCCACTAAAAGAAAGCCAAGTCTCTGTGTTGAGGCGATTCTTTTTTTGTCTCGTGTACAAGCCAAGCTTTTGTGTGTCTGTCTCACTGAAGTGGAGTCCTGGTTCGCTGACATTAATTCAGTAGGTTTTTGCTGTAGTCTTGAGGCAACGTGTTACATTTGAGTCAAAACAGAAAATTAGATTTAGCTGCATCTTACGTTAGAAGTTCTGATTTCCTATTTTTGACGTTGATAGTTTGA
This sequence comes from Gambusia affinis, assembly GCF_019740435.1. Classification (NCBI taxonomy): domain Eukaryota; kingdom Metazoa; phylum Chordata; class Actinopteri; order Cyprinodontiformes; family Poeciliidae; genus Gambusia; species Gambusia affinis. Next base: position 26,989,623 of record NC_057872.1, read on the forward strand.
AAAGATACAGAGGTGAAAACTGTAATAGTTTAAGATGTTCCTTAGGCTATGCTGCTTTGGTTTAAATGTATACTCATTAACCACTTTATTCAGTTTTACTAGTGCTGGGTTAGATCCAAGATTGTATTCATTCCCTAATTATATCTGACTGAGATTCAAAAAGGCGTTCTTACATTCTGAGTAATTTTGACAGGTTTCGATCATGCAGATGCAGCAGAGTTTTTGGCTGAACACCCATTATTCCAAGTCCTTGTTACACCACATCCCAGAGATTGATATCTGACAGGATTAGTTTCTGAAAAATGCAGAGGTCACTGAAGTGCAGAGAATTCATAAGAAAAAACACAGCTTAAGCTTTGTGGCATAGTCCTCTGTGAAAAAGCTTTTAAATGTTTTTTCTTTTCTTTTTTTATTTTGACCCTACCATCCTGTTGATTTTACTGCTGAAATCTAGACTCATTGAACCAGTTAACAGTTTTTGGAACTGTTATTGTCCTGTTTTGGTATGACTGTGTGAACTATTGACGAAAGTCGAACAGTAGATCCACGGTCATATGATTGCAAGACACTGGTTTATGCACACATCCTTCAAGGTCCACACTTGTGGATCAAGTTTTTTGGACTCTGTCCACAGGACACACTAAGTCAAGCTCCTGTGAAACTCCTCCCCCTGCAGCACACTTCATGGTGTTTTCTCATAGGTGTGGTTTGCAACAGTGCATTAAACATCATAATAAAAAGAAAAGGTTGCAACTGCAACACCTCATTTTATTTTTCATGTTATCAGAAGTCTGAATAAATAAATAAATAAATAAACAAACAGAGAAGGCGTTGGTGGGACACCTTCTTAATTGCACTCAGCAAGGGTAGTTTAGTGGATTTGTTTAACAGTACATACTACAACACCACCTCAAACAATTGGTCTTCAAGACTTTCCCATTCTGCTCTCTGGCTGAAAAACTGACTGCTGGAAATCGAGTAGTTAGAGCTGTTTTCCACAACCCCCACCGCCCCCAAAAAATCCACAAATTTCTGAGCAACACAATTCACACAAGTGCAAAAATGAGCACCAATTTCAGTTAAATTAATTTCTCATATGTCTTCTGTGTGTTTGTGTACCCAACTGCTGTTTATTTTATATTACTTTGAAATGCCTTGCTGCTGAAATGTGTTATTCAAATAAAATTTTATTGATTTGATTGATTAAGAACATGGCAATCATACCATTTTAAGATATTCAGATGTTCAATATGGTCCTGAAATGTTCAGTTTTGGTGATGCTGAGTCCTTGTTTAATGGCTATCAACTACAACTAAGCCTAATTTAACATCTGCATTATGAATTTAATTTTATTTTTTTCTGCATGGTGCTGTGTTTAAATCAAAAACAGGAGTTCAGACAGAGAACTCATATCTGCCCTACGGCCCAAAGCAGGTTAATAAAGCTCTGGTGTTATCCCAGGCTATAAAAATAAAAATTCCTTTGAGCTGCAGTCTTTTACAGCAGCACAATCAATCTCAGCTTTTCACATGGATGTAATATATGTCCAGTCAGCACAGACAAACATTCCCACCCCGACACACACAGACACACACACCCGCGCAGGCCCGTGCACCACCGCACACCACACACACATTTTCTCTGTCTTCACATACATTCTATACCCTCCAAGCACATCAACTCATAATGACGTCTTCAGGCAATCATCCATAGCAACATAAACACATTTGAAAGAATCTAAGCAGCAGGAAACATGGTGGTATGTATTTTTTTGGAGGGGGGATGCATGAGGGTCTGTGTGTGTTTGATGGAGGCTGATCCACGCAGGGTGCTTGGCCGGGGCTGGGCTTTTTGGCAGTAGCCAATCTACCCAGGCTGTTAGTCACGACGCAGTGACAACCGGGGCTCCCAGGAACTGCATGGGTCATTAAGAAACAGCAGCACAGCCGGAGGATGACCGGACAAGAGCACACGGAGGAATGCTGATGCACACAAACAACTAACTGTGACATCACTACAGAAAAACAGTGCCCCATACTTTGGCATCATGGAGTTTATAGAGGAATAAGAAATTGGATAGTGCACACAAACACACACAACTCTCACCATCCTCCACAGGGGGAGCCAGTGTGGGTGGAACTAGCCAAATGGGAATCATTTACTCAATTTCTTGATCATATTCTGAACCTCCAGTGACTTAAGAGAAGTGGATATTTGAGAAGATGAACCCTTTACTGCAATGTTAGTGCTAATATGCACATACCTGACCTTGGCCTTAGTCAGACCAAGACAGAGAGCATATACAAAGGTCAAAAGATATGATTGTTGAGCAAGACCAAGTCAGCACAAAAAGGATCATAGCTGGATAGATTAAATAGATAAGAGGATTAGAGTTGGTTTCTGCTTCCCTGGACTTAACTTTTGAGTTATGACACCAAGCAATAGTATCCAGAATAGTCAAGATCTTTACATTATGTATCCAGAACGCAAATGTGTGAAGAAAATGTTTTCACAATGTCCCTCTTCTTTGGAGTGGAATTGTGCTGATCTACTGTTTTAATAAAAGAAGCTGGGAAATAATCAGCATCCCAGGAGAGAATGGGGTAGTTTCTAAGTCATCGAAGTGAGATGCTACCCACCTGGAGGGAACAGTTGTTGTCTGTTCAGAGTGCTGAGGAAAGCAGGAGAGAAATTTTAACCGTTTTTTAATTAAAATTTAATCAAGAGATAATTTTATCCCCAATCCATTTAGCAGAAGCAGATAGAAAGCAGAAAAGGGGAGCGGCTCGGCCGTGATAGATTGGATGTTTAAAACCAGCAGAGAGGCCATCACTAGCGCCTTGTTAAAATTTAATTGATCAGTTGATTCTCAATGACACTGTCAGCTCCAAGAAAAAAAAAATTATCCACTACGCTATAAAGGTGAAATTCTTCAATGAGACTCATGTCCACTCATCTCAGCATATGTTTCTAAGGTGTTAAGAGACAAAGGTCTCAGGTGGGCACCAATACCGATCTTGTTATTTTAATATGAGGTCAAAAGGAGAAAAGTCCTTGTAATTGTACTTATCCCCTAAAGATGAATATCATTAGTGCATTAGTACTCTCTTGAGCTCCCATATTATTGTTGATAATGTCACCATCTTCTAAACAACCACTACATTCACTTGGCCACCAAAAATGACCCGACCTTTAAACAAAGCCCCAGTGCTCAATATGGTTTTATTACTTTATTGACTTCACCGGCTTAGGAGAGCAAGAGCTGCATAGTAGACATTTCATTCTGAATGTCAGACTGCTGATGTCACAGATGACTGGGACGTTGGACCCATCTTTATGAAACAACAGAAGCATGTAATCATCTAACCTATCCTGCTCTGGTCTATTCTCTGCTCTTTATATAGCGCTTGTTGGGATGTGAAGTCTTGCATTTCTGCCTGAAGCATGACTGCATTACATTCCCCACACTGATGTGCTGCAATAAACAGAAACACCACCAGTAATTATATGATCATATTCACTCAGCAGCTTAGAGTAACGGTAACTAGCTGCGAGGCTGGGCTCTGCGCAAGATTACATTTCAGCAGACTGTTTCCTGGCATTACGGCTGGCTATTTCTATTATTACCTTCCCTTACAAGGCAGGATAACAGGAAAGCAGCACATAAAGTGAAAATGTCATGGCGGTTTTCAACCAGTAAGAAGAGGTTTGGAGAGCCAGAGCGAGCAGGGCTTCAGTGCAGAGGGCAGAGTGTGTTTCTGACATGGTGTGTGACGAGGAGCATCGCACCGACCTCTGCTCATGAATAAGACATAGGCTGAAAAGACCGCTGGGGTGCCCAGTGTCCATTTGCCATTTGCACGGTTGGCCAAAGCCATGGTGGATGGGTGGTGAGGGAGTCACTCCAGGAATAAGCATGGAGCTGCAGTGTACACAGAGGAGACTGCAACATGCAGCTGTGCCATTGGTGAATTAAGGTTTTAAGGTCTACTACCCTGCCTTAATTAATTACAAGGTTTCCTGATTACATGGGAATACACAGTAAGTCATTTGATTGTATTTTGAAGAGGGAGAGCATCTGTGTGTCTCATTTGTATGGCAATAGTGTCTTCCTGCATCTTAGACTGTATGGCAACAGCAGGAAATGCTGTCTGTCCATTTTCAGAGGCAGCAACGTGGCTACAATCTCAGGTGTACCTGAAAGCACAGAAATGGCTGCAGGGCAAGATTTACTAGTGCTTTGCAGAACATTCCCAATATTTACTTTGGACACAGATGTTTGATTTAATTATTTCCAAAGTTGGCCTTGAGCTTACGAATTAATGTCTTTCAATGATTTCCAATAACGCTTGACATCCTGCATTCGCACCAGTTGCAAGTTCAATAAGAATGGAAATTGCTAAATGTTGCATGGAAAATTCAATTTTGAGGTAGCATTTAGAATTAAAATAAAAAGAAAACAATTCTGGTAGTTTTATTTCATTAACTCAGAATGGAAAACAAAATTGGGAAAGGGCCTTCATCAAAAATTCATTCAGAGTTACACCCAAGAGAAGTGAAGCTAACATCGATCCACCGACCTCATTCCTGTCTCTCTCCCCCTCCTTTTCCACACAACCAAGGCAGATTGGAATCAATAAAAAATCAAGGCAATGACTTGAAAATAAGTTGTTTGTGAAATGTTCCAGACCAAAATTTTACATCAAAGGGAACCTCTGGAACAGGAGGTTCGACAGGCACACCCATCACAAGAACTTTGAAGTCCTGGTCTTTGGATGTGAAGCAGCAAATTGAGGTGAGGAGTCAGAGTGAGGCTTCTGGCTGCACAGAGAGGATAAGAGGTCAAAAACACTACAGATGAATGGGACAAATAAATGTTCTGCTGTTAACACAACCTGACACCAGAACAGAGAGGTTAAGCCATGTTCAACATCACTGTTTCTGACTATTCGTAAGACAAGGGGGTTTGAGGGTTTCCAGCCTGGTCTTTTGGCAGATTTATAATGAGCAGAAACACAGCATGCTGTGAGAAGGCTTCAGTCTTTTTCTTGGAGCTATGATTGCATTTCACACAATCCTCTTGAACTAAACTGTCAATCTTGCCTCTCCTCCTCAAAGCATGCTTAAATGTAAACAGTCCTAACTGGTGAACTTGGTGTTTAGCCTGTAAGCCCATTGGGTTTACATTCTCACGTTTTAATATGCTTGTCAGTAGAGAAATAAGGATTTCAGGAGGAAACAAGCTAGTTCAAGAGAGCTGTTAACCACTGACCTTGTGACTCTGTTGGTAGAGTAACATGTCAGATACTACTACTGCTACACAAAAGATGAAGGGCTGCTGCGGGATTAAACAGCAACATTTTTTAGGAGGTGGTAAAGGTACCTAAAAAATTTACCATTACAGTAATACAGTGCAACTATTACATTCAGAGATCACTTCTTTGTAAATATATTCCACATAAATGTGTGTAATTTAACTGTAGCAGCTACTTTGGGAGGGCTTCAGAGGTTTCTTAGAGATCAGTTTTGAAAAAAATATCATAACAACCAAACAACAAAGCAAGCAGGAACAACGTAAAAATTTTAAAACAGAATAGGGTTATAAAGCAATAATATTACCTTTTGGTATCTCAGTAAGTACCAATTAAATTCATCATCTGAAAATTGGGGGTATGGCAAAATTGTAAACACACCAAAGCATGGACATTCACCTGAAATGACAAGCCAAGCAGGGAGAAAATTAACCAAAATAACAAACATTTAAGAAGTCCAAGGCAACTAGAGGAGCTTCAGAGATCCACTTTTCAAGTGAGAAATTCTGCTGACAGCCAAATCTTAACTATGCACGTCTCAAATGTAAAGATTATGGAAGGGTGGCAAGAAAAAAAACAAAAAACGGTTTCATTTATGAAAAGAAAAGAGCAAACATGTGAAAGGATGTGGTCTGGTAAAATTAACAATTGCCATAAAGACTTACATTGCTGATCATTTTGAACATGCCACACACACTATGAAACATGGTGCAGGGAGTATCATGCTATGAGAAAGGCTTAAATTTATTTTATTTTTTACAGTCAGTCAGCTGGTCAGAACAGACGTGAAATTGAATGGACCTAAATGTAGGACAACACTGGAAAAAAATGTTAGAGCTTGCAAAAGATTTTAGACAAAATATATTTTACAAAGAACTGCCCAAAAGGTCAGTGTCTGTGTGCATGCCTTACTAGAAGAAAAACTTTAACCATGTGTCCTTTTCTTCTCATTGCAATATTATGCTCTACTTTGTGTTATTTTATTAAATAGATCCCAATAAAATATCTTGCGGTTTAAGATTTTCATGTGATAGATGCAAAACGATAACTAGGTAAGAATGGCTTGGAAGCTAAATGTACGTATACATTTATCCTATAATGAGATGTTGATGGTATGTAAGTCAGTATATAATTTGAAAATATCAGAGTGGATTCCAAAAAACCTTAAATTTACTAAACCAGGAAGATTTTAAAGCAAAAAACATATTATGACATTTTTAGCTATGTGTGCTAACAGTTGGGATTTAAATTTTCAAAGTCAAATTTATCATGCAAGTCCTGATGACATATTTCCTTGGCAAGAAGTGTAAAGAAACAGTGGGACTCTTGGGCCCATGTTTTGTAAGAGATATGCATTTAATGAGAACACATTACATGACTGTTACACCTTCAGTAAGGAAATCTCAGAGTTCTACAAAATGGGTGTTTATATCAGACAGCATTTAATTAGAGGAGAGTGAATAATATCTAGAGGCCTGGGAGCTCAGCAGGGATCTGCCGTGCTTGTGTATGTGGAACAAAAAGATGAAACATGTCAAGGAACAATTGGGTAAAAAAAAGAGCAACTTGAGTGATAATTGGGAACAAGTTGGAAAGGGTAAACTTCTGTTGGAGGATTGATAGAGTGGTTGGAGGCGTAAGACAATCAACTGTAGGAGGGAGACCTTTGCCACAGCCTGTAATTAAAAGTGATAAAATGAGAGTCTTAAGATTGCAGCATGTAACAGAAGAAGGAAGTGGACAGAAATGGATGGAAGCATAGAGGTACACAGGTGGGGGTAGCAACAGCAGTGTTGGTGATGTGGCATTGTAATTGGCTGGCAGACAGACTGGCTCAGCTGATCTTTGCACTCTGTGGCAATTTGGTGTGCGCTGTAGGAGCAGAGAGAGAATTGATCATCAGATTTGTTCATTCCCGTAGAAAGACTAGAAACCGGGTAAGGGACAAGGGTTCAGAAAAATTGGGCTCATCCAAGTCTGATTGAGGGAGAACAAAGGTAAACAAGGTTACCTAGAGGAGTGGCAAAAAGGGGAAAAAATAGAAATGATGTGAAGATGAAACATAAAAAAAAAAAAAAAAAACTGAAAAAAAAGAAAAAGAAAAAATAATCTCACAGACTCAAGGGAGCACTAGGAGACAAATGCAATGGAGACAAAAACAGACAAACTCATTTAAAGATGCCAGCCAGAGGCATCTTCAAAGTTTTGAAGTCGATCATGGAATTCCAAACTGGCCTGCCAGATTTCAGCTAACTCATGCAGAATTCACAGAAGGAGCAAAGCTATCTTTTTATATTGAGGTGGCTCAAAAATTGCACGTTCAAATCCAGTTCACCTCAGTCTTCGTTGTCTAATTATAACTCCAAACAGTTCAGCCTTACTTTGACACTTTTAATAGACACAGGAAGAGGGCTGCCAGGAGCTTTTAACCTTCCCCCAAAAAGGGTATAGGAATTATAGCATAAGGTGAGGAAGCCATAATAAAAACTAAAAGAAATATCATCATTCTCCTACTTAACTATAACCTCACGTCCTATTTGACCTTTTTAATTCACAACAGTATGAAGAAAATGTGTATCTTTGTTAAAGTTCTCATCGATTCTTTTATAAGTAGACTTGAACCAGAATGCTAGGCGTGTAAACCTTCAGTCAGCCATTTTCAAAATCTGAACACTGATATGGACCACAAAGCAAGTCAGGCTTACTGTAGTCCGTATGTTATTTTCGGACACACTTAGCTAAGGCTCAATTAACGGATGTTTGGAAGAGTCTTGAGCACATCACAACACTCTCCAATAACAATGGCCATTAATATTTATTAATTTAGCTGAACTTAGCTGAGTAACAAAAGTAATCTACATTCAGTAACCATTAACTGTATATCAGTTAATGATAAACAAGTTAACCTTGCTGAATGCAAGTCGACTTTCACATCATCTGGGCTTTTCCAGCTTGTAAGATTATTTGGAAGTCATTGCAATTGAGGTCAGTGTGCTTTTATTTGCCACAGTTGCAGTAGTCATGTGAAGTAAAAGCAGTTTGATGAACAGGTATTTGAAAGACGGTTGATGAAATTAACCTCAACTTCCTTCAAACCTTCTCAATGAGTGTTAAAAAATCTAGAAACAAAATAAGAAACAAGAGTTTTAAAATCCTTTGAAGAAATGGCATATTTAAAAAAAATTATGAAATTGTGGGAAAAAGTCATAGTTTTTTATTTATTTTGAAACTCATTGTAATATACTTCTTCCTTGAACACTAAAAGTGCAATGTAGATTGACTTTCTAATTTGAAGAGTTCTTATTTAATAAAACAACAAAAACTATATTCACAAAAAAATATGGGCATTTTTCAGTTGGATTTTTTACTTACTACTTTAAAGTCAGTAACAACCTGTTGCATCCTAACTGCACAAAGGAGCATCACTACAGATCCCTTTTTTCAGCAGCTGTTAGACTTTATAACCATCACTGCTCCTGACAAACTAAATACATATTTACATCCCTACTATTATTTGCAGTTTCTCATTTCAACTAAAATTCATACTGTCCTTTGCATATCTGGTTTATAGTTTTATTTTAACTTCTGTTTTTTTAGTGCACGCATTTGCATTCCCATTTTATAGACGTTTTGAATTATTATCCAACTTAAATACACTTGTCATTTTGTGGTGGTGATGGCTCCAAATGCAGAGAGGCAAAGGCAGCAAGTATGCAATAAAAGTTTTATAAAAAATTGATAAACAAAACCATAGAAAACCATAGGGGACACAGCAATACAGGAGCAAACGACAGCAGAGTAACAGGGAGGTAACGAGATATAAGAGGAGGAACCAGCAAGGAAAAGTGTTTAAATAGTGTAAGAGTGAATGATGGAACAATAGACAGGGTCTGATAGGTTAATGGGTCACAGGTGTGAAGAGAGAGAGTGGGACAAGGAAGAGTAAAGAGGGGAACAAAAAATTAATCCAACCATAGCAAAAATGTCTAGACACAATTAATAAATAAAGATAATTAATCTAGAATCACAAAAACTGAATTAAAGTAAAGAAATCCAAACATTAAGCCCTGCTTTGAAAAAAAAATCCTTCTTTTTAGAAGGCAAGAATGTGATAAAATTGCAGATGAATGTGCCAGTCATAGTTATTTTGAAGTAGATGCTAAAAAGGGGGCTTTAATGTGAAACACTAGTAGAGATAAAAGCAAAGAGATGACAATGAAAATAAAGAATAAAAGTTATGGTAAAGAAAATAGATAGTTCAAGTGAAAGTCAGAGTAACCAGGAGCAACAAAATTATGAAAACAAAAGTTTAGATCTGTGTCACTGTTATACTGCAAATCTCTTTAGAGATAATGTGAGGGGAAGGGAAAAAGAAGATGATAATAATATTGCACTAAGTCAAGCAGGATTGAGGTGCAAAAATGGCCCCCGTTCACTAATACTACTGCTGAGCTATCAGCATGTCCCCTTCAGGCAGTTTGTCCACAACAAAAACAGACAGCGAAAGAAGAAGGAAAAAAAAAAACTTTTCTCGCGGCAGATAATCAAGCTGCAGTTGCATGGTGCTGCATATGTAATGTATTTTCCATGCTTGGGGATATATTTCAGGACCAAAGGATTCCTCAGCACTTACATAGCCTTGGTCACTCCGCTGTCGAGATTATAGGTAAGACGTTGATAAATCTTCCATGAAACCAGCTCAAAAAGTGAACAGAATAAATCTTTAAGCCCAGCGGGAGGGTAGAAACAGACCTGCTGGAGAATTTCAATAAGAAAAAGAAAAGACAGAAAGCAGATACTAGAAGAAACGTGCATAAACTCCTGACACATTCAACATTCATGTTAGGCCTTGAGGTGTAAATATCTCCTGACCCTCCTTGAATGGCACATTTTGTAGGAGGTACTCAGATGTCAATCTGATCTTTCTGATGAGTTAAAATGAATTGCTTTATCTGAATGAGAAGCAAAAGTAAGGGAGATGAACATGAAGATCATAGAAAGTAATTCTTCCTTTTTTCTTCAGTGTTTCAACAGTGGTACTTGGTGTAGTTTGTCCACAAACAGCTATGTCCCTCATTGAGTCGTGACCCTTTAAACCCCCCCACAAAAAGTCCCCAATATGCCCCCTGGAGGCATTTATACTTCCTGTATGTTTCCCCTTTGAGTGCCAGAAACTGGAGCCTGTTGCTATAGAAACAGCCTTGTATAAGAGGGGTGGGGAAGAAAATCTCTGCAGCATTACTTAACTTGGACTAGTGTTTTGCTAGAGTGTGTTCATGTGTGTATGGCGACTTCATGAATGACTGTGTAATCAGGGAGTTTCAGGGACATGATGTGTGTTTCTCCATGTGCCTCAGAGAAAGAAAGAAGGGATGAAAAAACAAATAAAAGTGTTTGCATGTTGCATATGGTTAAATGTCTGTAAAGTAATTTTAAACACCATCTTCCTTTGTATTCCTGGTATTTCTGTTTGTCTCTATCTGCAGAGATGTCAGTGTCCTGCTACAGGCTTAATTCACAGTCCATTAATGTGCAGCATTAATGTAAATGAGACAGGTTATTTGATTAGTGGCATCACTTACATTTGCTGGACGCATGGCAGGTCCATTACGCACCCCAGCCTGGTTAAAGCCTCCAAGCCAATCCGAAGATTGCTGTGCTGGAATTGAATCTGTTCAATTTGCTTCTGTATTCCAGACCTAAATGGTCTTTACTGTAGCCAAACCCTCTTCCCCCCCAACCTTACAGGCTCAGCCCCTCTGGTGGGTGAGGTGACATATTGTATTAGACCATCAGACAGAGGTTACTGAGCCTTGGTCTGTATCCTCTGCAATTCTCATTCAGACCCATACTCTCCTCCCTTGCCTCTCCAGCCACTCAGCAGCCTGGCAGCAACCCTTCTCTATTGATCCCACAATCTCATCAAGCATGTTTCCTGAAGATGCAATTTCCAACACATCAACACACAGGGTCCAAGCACTTTGTTCTGGCCGCACCCGCCGTGTCATTGATCTTGTTTGCCGCCTTCTTGCAGGTTGCCAGTGGCCTCCTTCGAGTTCTGCTATCATCGCACCACTGCCAGCATCACCTCAAGCAACCCCACATCAAAACAGCCACTCCCCACTTTCCGACATCGTTGGATACATGCCTCTCTGTGTTCTCTTCAAATTTATTTTTCCAATGCTGCCAGCATTTATGACTGAATGAGCTTTGGTGGAGCAGTGTGAACTATAGGGACACATGCAGGTTTAAGTCAGAGTCAGATTTATTGAATTAAATTCAATTTATCTATATAAGGCCATTTCACAGCTAATGTCATATAAGGCCACTTTACAAGAAAATCGGGCCCAGTTTATACAGAGACAGATTAGATTTGATTGGACTCAATCAAATTTGATTCTAAATGTAGAACATTTAGAATGTTGGTCAGTTTAGAAAGCAAGTTGGTAGAAATGTATCTACGCAAGGAAGCCAAGCAATTGCACCCCATGATTGACTTTGCCAATCTCTCTTCCTAAGCAATCAAGTGGCAACAGTGGACATATAATTGCATTGAGTGGTTGACCTTACAGCAATACCATCTGCATAGCACTAAAGGAAAATGCACAATGGAAAAAAACACAGGTCCAAGAATCAGTTAAGGGAAGTCTAGTTGGATTAGACAAAAATACTTCTGTTAACCCAGATATGTCTGTTACTGATACATGAACAGGCTACACAGTGGTGCAGTTGGTAGAGCTGTTGCCTTGCAGCAAGAAGGTCCTGGGTTCGATTCCCGTTCCGGGGTCTTTCTGCATGGAGTTTGCATGTTCTCCCTGTGCATGGTGGGTTCTCTCCGGGTTCTCCGGCTTTCTCCCACAGTCCAAAAACATGACTGTCAGGTTAATTGGTTTCTCTAAACTCTCCCTAGGTGTGAGTGTGTGTGAATGGTTGTGTGCCCTGTATGTCTCTGTGTTGCCCTGCGACAGACTGGCGACCTGTCCAGGGTGAACCCCGCCTCTCGCCCGGAACGTTGGCTGGGGATAGGCACCAGCAACCCTCCCAACCCCATTAGGGACAAGGGTGATTAGAAAATGGATGGATGGATGGATGGATGGATGGATGATATATGAACAAAGCTAATTCAATACACTTTTAATCCCAGTCCAATGCTCCAGATAAGGAATAAGAATGCTGTGGTCAACAATGCTTAAATATCCACACAAAAGGGACAACCAAGGGCACTTCACACACAGGCATACAGACACAAGCGCTGTCATTTGACCTCCATCAAAGTCATGGCAGAAAAGGCCATGAGAGACCCCACAGGGAGGTTGACAGGTTTCCTTGTTCTGAAAAACTAAAAATGCTTTTATGAATAGTGAGTTACTAGTGATGAAACCTCCACACCAGCAGCAGCTGCCATGCACAAAATATTTGTACTGTACAGCCAACAAAGACTCAAGCGTCAGCATTCTGTGTACATTTACTTTATATTTCAGTTATTTAATCTTTTATTTTTTCATTTTCTTTACAAATCCATTTTAAAAAAGCATAAAAAGCTAATCCTCTGGCCTTTCTGTGGTGAGGTCACAGGAGCCTAAACCTACACCTCAGGGCTACAAAACCTTATCCAGTGTCTTCATCCTCCTACGACTTCCCATTTGTGTCCTCCCCTCTCGCCCCTTTGTAATCTCCTCCTATTTTTCTTTTGCATAATCTTGTCACGAATGCGTTTCAGATATGACTAACGCATCTGCTCGTCCATTCTCCTTTCCCTTTCATCCACTGCTTTTCGCCCTCTGTGTCTAATTACCAAGGCAATCACATTTACCAGTTCTCCTCTGCTTGTTTATGCCTCCCTGCAACTGTTTGAATATTGAAATTGCTTTATTTCCTATGCATTCTTGAAGAAAAGGAAAAATGTAATACAGAAGCCAGGGAAATTTAATTGAATGGGTCAGTAGCTTTGGGTTGAATTATTAAATAAGCAGCAAACTCTGTTAATAAAAGTCGGTAAAAAATACATTGACATGTTTTCACAGGCCGCTTACCCTGGCCATTGCCCTTCTTCTCACATCTATAATGGTCATTAGAAATGTTTTCAGTCAGGAAAATTAGCCTGAGCTTTCCAAATGGTCTTAAAATGATGTTAAAGAATTAGGTAATTTTGTTTGATCAGATTTTTTTGAGAGTAATATTGGAGGATTAACCCTGCTATTGCAGGAAAAATAAAATAAAATAGAAAACCTAATGATTTTTTTTTTCTTGTGCTTTGTGACAGGCATTGTATAATTTATTTGCATGAAGTGCATTAAAATTTGGTGATAGGCTTTAAGTTGTGATAGTTCAGAGATGCCTATCAGTAAGCTATCTTCGCTGCTGTAACAGGTTGGCACTATTAAGTATTTTAGGTGCGTGTTTGGACGCCATTTTAGAGATGAAGGTCAGAACAGTGTGGGACTCAAAGTTGTATTTTTTTTCAATGTGCTTTTACGCATCAGTTTTTCACACCCTTGGGGATGTTTACAGGTGCTATCAAGGCCAATGACCATTGCTTGGGGAACAGCTGCATTTTATGTTCAACTTTAAAAACAGCAAACTGCCCTGTGAACTCATGGTCAGTTTATCAGCTAAATGTGCACTTGAGAACACTGACTTTGGTTTGTGCAACAAGTTTCCTTGCTGCATCTGACTTACCCTCAAGCTGCCCTAATGTCTTGAGCCATGTGTAGGACTATATAATATGCTATATACTGGCCAGCTGTCAGGCCATTAATAATAGATTCATAAAGTTATCCTTGTGTTTGACATGTCTGATGTAGAGAAAGACTTGATGAAGAATCAAGCTGAGTACATATACTGTGCTGCACATCTTCATACAATACAGTGAACACACATGAAATGTTTAGTTAATAAATTTTTACATTTTAGAGAGAAGTTGTTTTGATTAAAGTACTAATATTGTTACCAATTCTTATTTAATAACAGTGAAAGCAAGCCTATTGTTGTACAACATCATTTACAAGGACTGAGACAAACATTAAGTAAATAAGTATTTATTACATTCACCTGTCTTATTTGTAAGACAGGTAAATACAGTAATGGATGCTCTTATGAATTACTAGCGGCCACTGGATGCCACCAAACTAGTGGTGCAAGACGGTGATGCTGCTTTCTTTTCATTATCATCTCTGAAGCTTTTGTAGCCCCAAGCAACTTTATCCTGAACAACATGGAGTAGGGCAAAGTATTACATCACGTAGCAGAGAGGAATGTCCAGAAATATTTTATTTCCACTATAAAACTCTATGCAGTACTCTTTACATCAGCTTGCTTTTAAGTGGTAGCTAAGATTACTGTTGTCCTTTGTCTTCATTGAGCTGGAGTTGGAGAGCATTGAACTGCATCCAGTTTCTAATTTCAGAATAATCCGCCATAATTCTTGCATAGGCAGCCCATCATCAAGGATTGGCATGGTTGACACGTTTTGCAATCAGCACAGAGTTTGTCTGGAAGCCAGCCTGATTACTCTGTGGGGGTTAATGACATTTCTGAGTGCAAATAATCACGTTGAGTTACACTTTTCTTTGTAGAGGTGAATTATGTAAGACATATGTATCAGGGCCATTATAAAAAGACACAAAGTGACTACTGTTTCAGCTTGTGTTTCTTTTACATGCTGTTACCTGGTGGTAAGAGTGACAAATACAAGTGGGCTATATTTCGCTGCATACATTGACCTTGTTTCTCCTTACTTATGAAACAGAAATTAGAAAGCCTCCAACGTCTGACCAATCCTTACGAGTGTCTCGTTGCTGGGCTCCTCTTGGTTTTAATCAGTAAAAGGATGGGACTTGCTGGCCTGTCTGAGGTAATCAACATCAGAGGCCATAAAGCGATGCTAATTGAATGGTCTCTTCATTGTTATGCACAAGGGGTCTCTCTTTCCTACCTCCCTCCTTTCTCTCCCAAATGTTCACTTTCCACTCTGACTCCCCCACTGCCTTTTCTCTCATACGCCTCTCATACAAGTCCCTTAGAGACCCTCCATAGCCAGCACTGGCTTTTCCCACCGACAGCTCTAAGAAAACAAGCCTTGTCTGAAGTGGATGTAGGAGCTGCTGAGAGAGTTTAGCCCTGGTTAGGATTCAAATTTAAGAGGAGGTGGTGTTCAAGAGGGGGTAGGTGTCTGAGAGAATGGTTTGAGCTTTTGCATGGAACTCAATTAATCTCTTTTTTTTTTTTTTTTAAACTGAGTTAATTTGCAACCAATTATTTTTTTTTGCTTGTTTTTTTATGAAGAAACATCAGTAACACTTTTTAATGATATGTTAAAAAGTTAGGTCTGAAGAATTCTACAAGAACATTTTTAAAACACTGGGTGTTTTAAGAGTTTTTCCCTCACCTTGGCCCCTCAATTAGACCCTGTTGTGAATACCCACAGGAATAAGCAAAGACAGTGACTGAGCACATTGGCTTAAACAACAGCTTTTTTTAGATGAAAGGAATTAGGGTCATATCACATACTGCTATATGATGGCACATTGATGATTCACGATGAGGCAAATATTGTGGGAGGATGTAATTTGATGAAATCATGTGGTTACAAAACCAGTGTGATTAATCTGAACAAGCAGCATTGGCCATATTTACATCACAAAGGCAATTCAAACTGAGGCATCTTCAACTAAGCTAGTGGGGTTGAAAGTCAGACCTTAAAGGAATATTTTTTTCTTTTGCTAGTTCTGCTTGTCTGACCATTACTATCCTACTCAATTATGCTTAATTATCATTTTCCTTTCAGTGCTCCATCTGAGATTTTTCCCATTGAGCTAAATTTTTCTAAATGAATTTCAAGTGGGTCAATCAGTGAACAGAAGGAGGAATTGTGGAAAAATGTTGTCAATTTTCTACAATCTTTCAAATAGTAGACTACCTGTAGTTTTAGCAATGGCAGCTGAGGAAGCGAATAAAGTCATGTAGTCCACACTTCCAAATATTGAATTAACATTAACAGCCATCTTGTTCAGTTTGGCAATTCTCTCTTCCCAGTCAGGAATGGTAATTCATTGTGCAGAAAATATCCGGTAAGCTTCATAGCATCAAACTGGCACATTACATAGGTCATGGTCATACATTAGCAACTGGCAAGCAATCGTTTCTCAATATCTGAGAGTCCAGACTAGCTGTACAACCAAAGCATAGAAAAAGGGGTTGATTTTTACCAGGCATTAGTTCAAAACACACTGAATCAACTGATGGTTCATTAAAAGACCTCTGCAAAACTTTAACATGCTGAAGAAGCTAATTCAAATGGTCCAAATTAGATGGACCATTTGAGTTAGCTGTGTTGGACCAGTGACATAGCTGAGCTGGACACCTATGCACTAGTCTAACACCACAAGGGAATGTCAAAGGAGGTGGGAAGCACATCACTTCCAAAACTGATTCCATAAAACCCAACCCGTGAAACAAAGTCATTCTTGGTAACCAAGCAGCACAGAGTTGGCTGTGTTTGTCGATCAGTGGCTGAAGCAATCACACCATAGCATGCCGTTGACAATGGATTTCTTGTGTGTGCGCCCATTTTCACCTGGAATTACATAAAGGCTGTAATCTCTTCCCATACCAACACCACACACAAGCCCACCTTCCCCCGCAGGCAGCTGATGCTCAGGCTGCCATCTGGAGAGAAGCTGACCACTGCTTATCAGCCCCCTGGCTCATCACACAGCTGGCAATGTGGCACAGAGTGTGCGCGTGTGTGAGCGTGTGTGCATGGATGTGTGTGTGGAGTTAGTAAAGGGGGCCAGAGAGGAAGCTGAACAGTTACTGAAACACATACAGAAAAATAATTGTGTAAGGAAGGTGAAAAGCACCACAGAAAAAAAAATAAAAATAGATGAGTAAACATTACAAAATTTAACAATATGCAAAGAGCTGCAAACATGCATGACAAAATAATACAAATTAATTGCCAAAAAATCATATTGAAGAATTACTAGACTTTGGTTGGGCACTTGGAACTAAACCAACATGTCTGCCCTTTATGCTTCACAAATTCTCTTTCATGTCTTGGTTGTAGGAGCTATTGATCTGGAAAAGTCAAACACACCCACTCAGGTCTTGCAAGATGGACCATTTTTGCCTCTTTTCATTACATTTCTCTCGCTGACTCTTATTAGACGTTATTCAGTTTTCTGCTAAAGTGGAATGATTTTGTGCAGAACATCCTTAGTATCCAACCTATACCTGCATTTGTCCAAAGAATGTGGGATGTTTAAGTGGGGTTTCTCTCATCCTGTTTGTAATGAGACCTTGTGTTTCCACAAGTCAGTGTCAGTCAGTTCAGTTAGTGTTTCTGTCAGGCAGCCTGTGTGAATCAGGGAGTGTGTCATGCGGGTTAAATGGTACCCAGACCACTGTATGTCCTGCCTTTATCTGTGGTAAAGTGCCTGATACTGATGTGTAAGAAATCAATGTCCTTTTATTATTTTAAAAATTAGTGCATGGTAGTTGTGCTTATGAACCTAACACAAACCTTTCACAAAGAAATTCCATTAAAGAGGTGCAAAGATAATCTAAGCCATTTCTTGCCATTTGTAAAATGCCAGAGAAGGTCATCATGTCCCACACATGGATAAGCTTTCAAACTTTTACTCAGAGATGTGGAATGAAACAAAAAAAATTAAGAAAACTGCCCCCTTAGCTGAAGTCCAAAGATCTGTGATGCCTTGTTGCACTTCAGCGCTACCTATTCACTTTGTTCTTCGAAAAATATAATACGCATGAAGCACTGTGCTGTGGCATACTTGGCGTGTTTTGCTTTAAATATGCTTTTCAGCTTGTTGCACAGATTGTTCATCATCAGTACATGGAACTACACAAGTCAACCTCTTTTTCACAAAAAACTTCTATCATAAAATTGTAAACACAGGCCCCACTCTTAGCTTCTCAGCTGCTCATAAATTATCAATCGCAGTGGCCATGTTTAATGCCCATGAGCTTTTTAAAGATCAAGTTGGCATTGTGAAACCAAAGGAGACAAAAAGTGCAACTCAACAGGAAAACTATAAAGCCTTACAAACAAACTGTACACAAAGCTGGCAAACTCAGGGTTGTGACTACCTCCCTCAAAACCTCAGAGGTTTGACTTCAATCTCCCCTTGTCATCTTAGTCTTTTCAATAAACTCACAGAGAAGTACTTTCAGAAACAGGCAGTAGGGCCTCTCTCTGTTGAGAGGCAAGAACCCTGATTTCCTTGGGGGCTGGAAAACTGACTCCCCAGTTTGACCCTTTTGTGTTGTTCCTTCATATTACTTAACGTATATTCATACCACAACACTGGTAGACTGCTCGCAAAACTCATTGAAACCCAGAATCCCTCTTGCAGAATTGTTTGATTTCACTAATTAGTTCTTCTGGCATGAAATTCAGCATTCCATGTGCTTAGCCAGTCTTATTTCCATTAATCAATCATCCAAGTTGGCTCTAAATTGGTCCTCTAGTGCCGGGGTCTCCTACTGAGCCTGCAGCTGTGGGAGCATGTTGAGACTCTATGGGCTAGACAACCTCACAGGAAAAGGTTAGCCAGCACCAGGTTTGGTCCAACTTCCTCCTGAGAATCCAACTGGCTTCCTCATTTCCTTCCCACACCTCATTTTAATTATCAAATTCAACTGGTCATTTAAATAATGACTTTCAATGCCTTTTCCAATTTAGTTTTTAAGTCCAGAAGACATGTCTTAATGAGATGATAATTAAACAGCATCTGAAGTTTCACATTCCTTGGTGAGTGGCATTACCTCTTAACTTGGGTAAAATAGATAAGCAAATGCTTATGCCAGAGCTCTTGCCTGTCTTAAAGGGAAGAAGTAAACACCTCCAGTGAAAGATAGGCAAACAAACCTGATTAAATAATATTTATTTTTGTGCTTGCCCCAATTGTCTCTTTGTTCTAGTTTGCTTTCTTTCTGGAGTCCCTGTGATGGGGGAGTGAGGGAGATCTACAGGAGCAGAAGCATCAGCTTTCTTCTTCCTTCCTCTAAAGAGATTATAAGTGCCTGTGAAATAACTTCAAGGAAAACGCATGGAATTCTCTTTTTCACTTCATATCAGCGTGCAACCATGAGATTGAGACAGCTCCCAGGGAGGAAAAAATGGCTTCAGACATCTTGCCACACACAAAGTCCACACCAACAACTCGTTTAAGCCTGTTTCCTCTGCCACCGTAGCCATCTGGACAGTCTAATAGCTTGTTAGCCGGAATCCAGTGAACTAGTCTTTGAGGAGGGTGCAAAGAGTATAGTTGAATGGCAAAGGTCAGCTCGTCGGAGAGGGTTCGACCGCTAAGCAGCCGCAGAGATGATTTACAGTGATCCCTTTAATTAGTGCATTCAAGCGTGTTAACACTTCTGCTTTGCAGACCATAGCTGCCTCATTACATATGCACTGGTAGACAGGCAGTACTGATGAACTGTACTTGTGATTTATAGGATGTGTAAGGGTGTTTTTTGTGTCAGTGAAGGTCTTAACATAGATGTTTTATGATGGTCCTTGGCTTTGATACAGCCAAGTCTTTTTGTCACTACACTAATGCTTACCCATGTGTATTGCCCAAAGAGACTGGTGCAATTTCAAAGGTGCTAAAAAATACTGCCTCTGTATGTATGTGAGGTCTCTGTTCACTAAAATTTGTAAAGTCTGAGGTATTGCTTACTCCCTATTCCTACTGTCCCGTGACACTCATTTCTGCTTAGTGGATTTTCTAATGAGTTTTTGGCACAGCTTGGGCTGATCCAGGAGGCGTGGATATTAAGAAGGCTTATATGCCAGGTGGTGATTTGCTCTGTGGAAAAAAAATAAAAAATCTGGGGTATAATTGTCCTCAAAAGAAACCTTTCCAGCTGTATAAACAAATGAATTCTAATGATTTGCTGTCTTCTTTCACTTTTCAGATAAATTAGGCTCAGAAGGGCTAAAGCTCAGGGTACTGCAGAAAAACAATTTGAGCTACAAATAGACAGATCTCCCACCTAACCCCCAAACCAGTTACCAAAATATACCACAAGCATTTGTAGTTATAGAAGCCATATAGGAATATATCCCTAAAAAATGTAACAGATTTTCTTTAACAAAATGATGTTGATCATCATAAAACTTTAGTCTTGATGATGCACAACCTAAATAACGTCCTTTAAACCAAAAAAGTTTGGTTGAAAAACAGTATTTAACATAAAACAGTATTTATGTTAATCTAAGTCTTAACAGTTTTTTTGAGACAGAAGAAGCCTTCAGTTCTAAAGCAACCACATGTTCCAATTTATTCCCTAAGTTAAAAAAATATTCATATTAGGCTGATAGTCAACAATAGAATAATTTTATATGAAATGTACATTTAAAAATAAAGATTTTGTTGAAGTATGAAGTAAAAAATATTTATTAAACAGTATTACTCTTGAATAAACATCTTATCTTATACCACTTTGTATAAATAGTTATCAGTAGACTTTCTTGTGGAAAATATATGTTACTTGCTCTACTTACTCTACCTTTTATATATAATTTTCATAACAGGCTTTATATTATGTGTCAAAAGAAAGATGACATTTATGGAAGGTATTGTGAAATTTTCCTTTTAGCATTGTTTGAAGCGGTTAATCAAGTTTTACCACCAAAGTGGTTCCAGTGTTCACCATGGTTCTTAAGTGGTTTTATAAAAAGCAGTTAACAATCAGCTGGTTTTATACAATTTGGCTTCCATCACCACACCATGTCATTATGTCACTTAAAAGGTCTTTTCTTGAAAATGGGTGATTCTCTTTTCATTTAATGTTAAATCTCAGGCAAGAAGCAACAAAAATCTGCATCTTCATTCCCAGACAGTAGATAAGCTCAACTGAAAGGCATGCTTCTCAAAAATTAAATGGCCAAATTTGAGCCAATGCTAAAGTGTAATAACTTGTACTTTGGTATAACTACCTTTATGGAGACACAAAATAACACTTTTAAACAAGTGAGAGGTACATTTAGTAATTTCCAAATGGCTTTTATCTTTTAAGAGTGCTAGGTGCTCCCCTGAATATTTTTTTATACCAAAATTAATTTTGTCCATTTTCATCTTTCTTCCTAATTTAATGTTTTAAAGAACCTTAAGAATGTCTAATCATATGCATAACCTTTCAACAGTGGAAGTGGATTTCATGTTTGCATTATGTGCTGACACTGGAGTCTCTTCTATATTTTTTTTCAGGACAGTTAGTGATATTTTGTTCCTGCAAGACAGCTTACTTTGCTCCAGCACAAAATTAATTGGGTTTCAGCCTGGTATACACTACATGATTTTAAAAAACAAAAACAAAAAAAAACTACAAGACATAGCTTTGGGAGCACATACGACTGGGAAAACATGACTGTAAAAAGACACAGATTGCTGTAGCAAATACTATGTGCAATTTTTCAAGAAAATTTCACAGAATACTTTAATATTTGTCCTTGCCTGTGAAAGAGATTAATTGGCTTTGGGGGAGCCTGTGGCACTAAACAGCTACAGAAATGTGTTTAAAGTTCCTGATGAACTGAATGATTTTTTTAATGAATCTGGTAAAACAAAAAAGCATGTCTAGAGCTAAACATTGCACAGTATGGAAACTGGCTGATACAGCTCTCTCAAGATTGACAATGTAGAAGATTTTATCTGTTTGGGTATGCTAATGTTTCTTTTCTGTTTTGACATCACTCATTGATAATTGACTCATATTTTGATGTCGTCTCATTTAATTGTCTGTGGAAATCTTACAAAAAAAAATTGTTTACCCTTTAACAAACTCATCAATTTCCTTTAAACATCACAATTTCAATGTTTCCTTTGTGTTCTTTGCTTAGACTTTCCAAAACAAGTAGACCAGATCTTTATCTAGAAGACGTGAATGCTTACAGGTTCTACAATCCTTGCACGAGAATTAGCCTCTGATTTTTCTAAAATCAAGCTGGATAAAACATTGCTTTTTGATGTATTATTACAAACAGAGAGGGCAGACAAACTGAGCTTGTGTTATGAACTAACCTGTTTTATTGTTATTAAAGTGTTTTTTTTTTATAGTTTTAAATTGAAGTAGCCTAAAAGTAAAATTCATTCAGGAGTTTTAAATATGGCACATTTTAATTTGCCATTGGTCTCTATAAGCCCACCTTCTTCCACTGGCCCTGCAAATCACTCAGGACTTGAACCAGAGGTGCTGTTCTGCTGCCATTGGAGTGTCAAATCAGGTCAAACGAGGAAAAGCTACTGGATCTTAATTTGACCACTTAAGTGTTTCTCAAGTTGGAAACACTTAAGTGCAGGAACACTTTTCCTGCCTTTCCAGCCACCTCAGTTTCACTTTTTTTTTCACACAAATTTGTACCTAAGACTTGAGTTCAGCTTACTTGAAACTTGACCTTGAAGTGTATTTTAAAGACTCAAGACATGACTTTGATTCTGTGTCAATTACTTATGTCTATTTTGTATATTAATCCAAGACTTTGGCAGACTGTGGAATCATAGCAACATTTTTCTTTGGCGTAACATCATAGCAAAGATTCCACAGATGTCTCTCGAACAGAAGTCTATAATGATTGGCTTTGGGTCATATCATAAATATATATTTATAAACTTATGTAATCTTTTTCTATTACTGTTGTAGTCGTCTGATTCAGAGAAAGAATAAACAAGGCCCCTAAACCTTATATCACTAATTAAGTAAATAAATTGACAGCAAAGGAAATGTAAATACAAATATCAATAATTAACTGAAATAAAATTTCTTCCTGTTTGCTTCATTCAGTAATTCAACAGTGACTGATGCTAACATTTTTAATAAGATAACTTGTTTATATTTTTAGAGTCACAAATAAAATGCCTAATTAATTCTGAATGATCTAAAAGAGAGAACACGAAATGTTTATGTGGTTCCAGCAGGCTCGAGCAAAGAGATTTAAAAGCAGACAATGTCATTATAATCATGTTATTAGAAACTTAAATGACTAAGAAGGAAAAACTGATTTCTAAAAATATTTGCTGGGGAAATCCCTGAAATTATTTATCTTTTAAAAC
Organism: Gambusia affinis; assembly: GCF_019740435.1. Taxonomy (NCBI): domain Eukaryota; kingdom Metazoa; phylum Chordata; class Actinopteri; order Cyprinodontiformes; family Poeciliidae; genus Gambusia; species Gambusia affinis. Next base: position 27,013,012 of record NC_057872.1, read on the forward strand.
TTAAGCAATTTCATGCCATTGGTCTTTGGCCAGTAAAACACTGGGGAAATTTACTCTTATAAAAGATCACTTGATGTCATGGATGCTAGAACATATATGTAAAGTGTTAACATGTCTTATAATTGCAGTTATTAAGAGATAAACCTATCTATAGTGCAATACTGGTAGCAATTCTTGTAGATAAATTTTCTTATATAAATTCAAGACCATTTGCATAAAATACCATAATGGATGCAATGCATATGATAAGATTCACCATATCTATATGGATAATGGGGTTTCTGACACAGCAAAAGAAATGGATTAGCCTGGACATAAATCTTGACACAACAGTCCTTTTTGTATGCAGATGAACTCTTGTCAGAATGAGGGAAAATGGGATATTGCTAATTATAGTTATTAAATGCATGTCTGTCAGTATCAGCTTGCTAGGAGGCAAACATGATGGGCTTAGTAACTTACACAGAGAAACCACTTAATTTGCTAATTATCTGAACAACCCCAGCAACTTATAGAGCTTATAGAAAACATTCATCCTGAAGTGCAGATGCTGTGTCCCTCAATGTGAGCAAAGGCCCTCCTCTGGCTTTTAGCACATCTATGCTGCCATGTCAAGTCACACTTGTAAAGCTTTAATGTCATTCAGAATGAAAAATCAAGTGCTATTTCCATTTTCTGGAACCATGAAAATGCATGATGGCAGACTACTCACTGAGTGGACATGTAAAAAAAAACTAAAAAAAAACTGTCAATATGAGCGACAGGCAGCAAGCTGGAACCAACGCATGATTGAACTCCACGAACCACCTTCTGAGCGAGGGGTCAAAAGAGACTGAAACCCTGACAGAATTATTGAAGTCAGGCTCATAACGAAGTATAATTTAAGGAAGACAACAAGGGCTGCGGCTGAAAATAGCAGCTAATGAAATGTGCCCTGCAGTCGTGTTGTGGAGGAAGTGACAAAGTGATGTTAAAGCAATAGGACATTTGATGGGCTGAGAGTTAAAATAGAAAGAAAGTAGGAGGGAAATGCCACTCGGTTTGTACGCCTTTCACACTGGCTTACTGTATTTTTTTCTGACACTCAGAGACACACAGGTATGCACACACAAGCTCATACTGACCACGACAAGCAAGGCAAACCCATGGGTTGCCCTGAGTCCTCTGCTTGTCGGGGACTATTACACTTAGTGACCTGTGACCTCCTGCGTGCCACTTTATGTCACAGACTGTCTTTTTGCAGATATGCAGTGACTCATTTTTTTTTCTGGAAGCTACAGCCAAATAAAATAAATAAAAGATACAAACATGAATCACACTGTGCGTTTTCTTTTTCTTGTTCTCACATGGATTGTTAGTTCAAAATGTTTTACAAAGCACAGCTGCATCTCAATAAAATATAGTTTCACAGATTTTCCAAACATATTTCAAAGTGAGGAATATCAGCATTGAGCTTTATTTTTTTAGAAAATCAGAACATTATATATAGTACTAATAAAAACAGCATTCTTAATGCAGAAATTATGTTATGGTACATACAATCATAGACAAGACTGTCCACTTGACAGTAGTAATTGACATCCTTCACAAGGAAAGTAAGCCACAGATGGCCAATGCAAAAGACCATCCAATCTTTTATTGACAGAACATTCAAATTGTTTGTGCACATGGTACTTCTGTTTTAGGCCCCTTTACCAATACTACCTCTACTAACCAAACATCCTGGAGCTCGACTTGTGCTGCTAGGTGATGGGTGGAGCTATGCCAAGGTTGCTAGGTAATAGTCTGGGCTTCAGTAGGGTTGCTAGGTGTGGGTAGAGCCTGCTGATTTGTGCAGTCACATTCAAAAGAGTTTTGAAATGACCAATTTTCCAGACCCCAAAAACATTAACTTATTGAAAAAAATGATTAGGCTTTTTAGAAGCAGGAGAGAGTAAATGGAAGTACAAAAATCTGCAAAATGTGAATTTTTTATAATGTCAGTTCAATGGGAAATTTCAAACTAGTTACAAGTACCAACCCATGTTTTTTGTGTTATATATTGACCATGCTTCATTTGCTAGCAACATTAGCTGACCTAAACCCATTTTTTTCAAGCATACTTAGTGAATATACTGTGCCGTCAATGGACAATGCTAAGTTTAAATAGAAGGCAACTGAACTTCTCATATTTCTTGAAGATGATTCACCTCTCATCCAAGATGCTTCTTTGGTTCTTAACTACAGTTCAGAAGTCCAGTGACCTTTTACTTAAGTACTAAGTTGAAGGCCAATACAAGGCTACTGTTTTTGTTTCCCCCCGGGTCAATAAAATGGAGTACTTGAAGTCTTTTCTTATCCCAGATGATTGAGTATCTACATTAATCCAGCATCCAACAATAAATAAATTATTTAATTAGTCTGATATAAAAACATAATATCCTGAGAACACATTTTGGATTGTCTTTTATTAGCTATACGCCACAATTATTCAGATTAAAATGAACCACAATTACCAGCTATTAGCACTGAAACCACGACTTATTCAAAATTTTCGTCCCAGCTGTAACTTCTTTTTTCAAGTGCTCTTAGTTCTAGAGTGACAAATTGATTCCACATGCAACAGAATAAAAGGAGAAAAAAAACACAAAGCATACCCCCCCCTGAGTGAACGGTAAAGACTGAAGAAAAAGTGAAGCTGCAATTAGAAAGTCTTGCTGTCGTGAATATTTTAGATTGTTCTTTTCCCGCTGTCTTTTAAGTCCATCATTGCACTATCACACTAAATGTGGTACTCTGACATGCATGCGAATTGGCTAATTCACTGCCTCATCTTATTTCCCCCCAGACTCATTTGTGAGGCCTGGCGTCTGCCGAACACAGGCTGGATGCACACCAGCAGGTTCACAGTCAATTAAACAAAACACAATGCTACGGTGATGAATAGAAAGCCAATGGATCTGACAATAATTGTGCTCTTGTAACATCGTGTGTGGAACTTTGCTTCTGAAACGTTCTATGATGCCATTATTACAACAAAGAAACAAGGAGAAATAGGAGATGAAATCCTATGAAGTTGCTGGCATCAGCATTCAACTTGTGTAACAGTAAGGTAGTTATGAAAGGCCTGTGAGCATGTGGGTGTTCTGCTTTTAGTCAAGTGCAAACATTTTAGCCTAAAGAGGAAGACCTGCCAGAGTCCACTGCCAATATGAATGCACCATCAACACCCACGCTGTTTCCAGCAACTCAAACCCACACCTCATACATATAAACAGTGCAAACGCACACACCAAACAAGCTCTCCACATAGTACATGTTACATTTGCATGTCATTATATGCTCTCATGTGCATTTCCTCCTGTTTCCACATTGTGCAAATAAGTGAACTAGCAAAATCAGAGAGCAGACTAATTAAGCTGTTGCAACGCAGGCATTGCTGTGCCCAGCAGAAAGTAGTCTAAAGCTCTTGTGAGTAGACAATTTTACCACTGAGGATCATTGCATCACCCAAAGACACCACTAATGTTATATGAGAGTTTAATAGCTTATTTCGTAATACAATATTTGACCCTAATGATTTCTATCTTCATATTTGACTTGCATTTGAGTGAGAAATATTAAAGAAAACTCCATGACTTTTTTAAGAAAATGTATGTGTAAGCATTTTTAATACACCAGCTAAATTACTTCATTAGCCACATAACTATGCAAGATTCTTAGTTGGAGACAGAGGAAGATTAGATCCTTTACTACTTCTATTAACCATGACCACCAACAAGCAGGTCTTTCTTAATTCTGGGAAAAGAAAATACACTTGCATATGAAAGACTTGTCAAAAAACCTCCCTAATTTTAACAAAATAATTGTTCATATCAAAAAGATGTGTGCTGTCATTTCTTAATATTTTTTTTCTTGTTGTTTACCATAATACATTCATGTTAATGTTCCTAATTGTGTCAAGAGACCTCATGAGTGGCGACCATTTGTGACAGACTCAAAACCAGCACGTCTGAATGTGTAAATGAAAAACTATCAATATATAATTATTCCCCATAGTTATCAACATTATTAGGTGTTTTACATGGGAGTTCTCTTGAAAACATAGTTTATATTTAGTATGTTTGAACCTGATTTCTTCAGGTGTAGAATTGAATTATACGTCTTGGAAGGTGTATCACTTGACACTTGACACCTGAAGTTTGTCGAAAAGTTATTTAAAATTCATATTTAATAATATGTCTAATGAAGTAAATTTTTTTGTTTTCTGAAATCACCTGAGTTATTCAGATAAACAGTTATATGACGGTTACTGCTGTAGTTGTCATGTATCCGTCATGTAAAGGTATTTTTGGGCCTGACTGTGTATAGGTTTTCATCCAGAATTATGCTCCATCAAAAACCCACCAAAGGAAAAAAAGTCATTTTGTGTATATATTTGAAACCTTGGCTTGTATATTTTATGATAGGACTGTAGACTATCGCTGACGTGCTGACAAATACTGCAGATAAAGATGTAACACTCATGTCACTTGGAATACGTCCAGCGTAGAAAAAAAGATAGCAACAATGTTTAATAATGAGTTTGACAATGATTATGAGCTTTCTGTGTGACCTCTGGTCCCAACCATCTGTAGGAATGAAGGTCACCACGACATGGTTACACAAGCAGCGAAAATACGTCGCTCTGTCACAGTGTCGAGCAAGGCTGGTTTCCTGCTTTCTATTACAGATCACCTCCTTGCTGATTAATTAGATTCATTCTGCTAATTGAAAGTCACCCTTTCACCCTGTGTTCAGCTATCAGGCTGAGGTCAGTTGGGGGGCGGAGGGGGAGACGGTGACCATCACAGTATGAAATGTCAACACACTCTGATAAATCAACAAGTAGCCACGACGTTTTTCTTCTTCATCCTTTCCCAGTCCCTCACTGGTGCCCTTCTTTTGCTATTCCTGCTGTAAATGACAGCCAGCCCACACCGGTCGCCCTGGGAGCAACTGGCGTAACAAGCTAATTAACTAATTAGGCCCTCATTTGGAAGGCCTAACTAGGAACACAGACACTCATTTATGTGAATTTGGACTACATTTGAATAACTTAAATGCATGTGTTCATGTGCAGAGGTCAATAAATGGGAAATAAAACACCACAAAGTGTACACAAGTTTCTGCCAACAGACGCCTCCTCTCATATGCATGAATTGAGGAAGCAGAGAGGCTGCAGTATGGTGATTCATTTATTCTAATGATACCACTGACATCAGCCAAGTGAAGAAGGGGATCAGATGTGTCTTAGCGCGGCCGGAGGAGTTAAAGCTCTGACTCCTAAAAGCTTAGATTCATGTAAAACTGTAAACAGACATGAGCAGAATAGCTACCATTTCTCCCGCCATCCGGTATCAATCTACATCAAGAAACATGTCAACCACTGATCTTGCAGCTTGGTGCAGGCTTTGATGAAAAGGCTCTATAAATTAAGTCTGTGTGATGAAAAACTCAATGCAGAATGTGCTGCCGCCTTGCTTATTGGACAGTTAATATGCAACGCATCAAATCACAGGGCCTCAGTCTACAGGTTCAAATACAAGGCATATAACATTGAATACTCTTCTGCTGTTGCTGTCTAAAAGTGCAAACACTGATTTATTTGCTGAAACAGAGTGAATTAAATCCTTACTTAAGGATTTAAGTAAATAGAAAACCATTTAGGAATAAATGGAAAACCATTTATTCCTTTGGATAAATGGTTTTATCCTAGGGAATAAATATCTTTTTTCACAAAAAGTAGAAACTGTTAGCATACTTCCTAGAAAACATACCAGGACGATAATTTACAAAGTAGTGGAATTTTCTGTAGTTCTTGGAATTGTTTTGCACAGGCTGATTTTATTTCTACAGAATTAGATAATATAATACACTATTTATATGCAGCTCCAAACACACCCATTAAGTTCAGCAAATGCAATCAGTTTGTAGATGTTCTGATGTCAGGTTGAACTTCTCCTCATTTCAACAACAAACTTAGCAGGTGCAGAAGTGATGAAGGAGACAGAGAAAATATTTCCTGCATGTATCTCTCAGTAAAACGTGACAGTATTAAGGGAGAATCCAGTTTGAAGGGATTTTCAAAATCAATCAGATGTGAATGCTTTTATTAAACTGCTGCATAATGTAGAAGATGATAGAATGACTAATGCCTTAAACTGATTGATTCACAGGTAATATCCTCTTATTTTCACTTAATAAATGTTTTTATAGCAGGGTGCTAGATGTGCACTCACTTACAACCACCTCCTCAAGGAGATGCTCTTAGCCTGGTGGAGCTTTTTTAGGAGAAAACTCCGGTTTTTACACACTCAAGATTTCATTAATCTGTTTGAGAATTTCTCCTGGAAGTGGATCGGATACTTGGCAGCTTTTATGGCCAAGAAATAATTCACTTTTTGTAATATGTGATGGGTTATAGTCCAACATACATCAAATTTAACAGAGTGAATAAACATATAGACAAAGTGAAGTAAAAGGATTAATATTCATAGGAATAAAACACTGCCTGTGATGTATTTATGAATCCTGTATTTCTAGAAACAGACAAAAAATAGGATTCTTACTTTTCCCCAGAATATTGTGTAAACGTTTAAGTTAAAAAATGATATTATTAATCATCACATAAGCTGAATATATCATTACACCCATAGACAAAGTCTTTTTTGTCACAATAGTGGATGTTGTGTGAAGCTTTTGCTTCCAGTTTGCATGAACTAACGTATTTTTGGAACTTGTATTCGCTGACTGGAATAATGTCACACCTGAGGGGCAGCAGGTAATGGCAGATGATGGGATCATGTGTCAATGGGTAAATCACACATGACAAGTCGAAATGTTTTATCTGGTGGTGCAGAAAGGATGTGTAGAGTGCGGGGCTTTCATGTCTTTAAAAAAAAATGGTAAATTTTTTTTTCCAAGAGGCCCATGCAGTGAAAATTCAGTTTGCCCTAAAAATGACGCCAGGCTCAGTGCCTTGACATGTGTGTTATTAAGTGCCGCTTTTAAATCCTCATGTGACAGAATCAACTCTCTCAACCGCTATGACTCTGATCAAGTCTCTGGGTAATCCTTGATGACTGAGCCTCTGATATGCACAAAATGGTGGGGATTGAGATACTGATGGATACTATGGGCATATGTGTGCAAGTTTGTGCTTTTTATTTTTGCTCACATTTCAATGTAGATGGATGCAAAAGATTAAAAAGAGCTAGATAATTGGATGGGGAGCAGAAATATGAAAAGTTGAGGGGTAATGTAGGGATGTAAAATAATGCTGAACAGGACAGAAAAGCCAGGCAATGTCACCTGATCTGAGCAACTTGCTTAAAAACTAAAGCAGTCAAAAATTGCATTTATAATCACACAGAAGAGCGAGAATGACCAGAGGATGACCGGTGTTGTTGATGGTTGCGATAACGACAGAGTGGTGCAGAATACGAAGGCCTGAGGGTTGACTTTTTTTCTCTCTCTTTATTTCCTGCTTGAAGTCAGCAGTTTTGTGTGTGGACTGAGGGTGAGTAGATCGATGTGAATTTCTACAGCCAGAATACTCTCCTCCGTCCCTGACAAGCGCTACATTGGTATGATAGCCCACTGGGATGGAGGATGGAGGCAGTAAAACAAGAAAATGTGTAGAAGTGTCCAGAAAAAGCAATTGTGTAAAGATCATTATCACATTTTACTGTCTAAAAGGATAGATAAATCTGTTTTTTGCTCCTTGTCCTTTTTGCTGCTAAGTTTTCTCAGCAGGGTGATTTATCCTACACGTTCACAGTTACTTTATAAGTTTGCCATATCGATTATGGTCTCCCATAAGCAAATGCAAAGTCATATCTGCTTATACACTGCCTTACTATAAATTAATGAGCTGCATAAATTAGTAAAGGACTACTCAACGCATAGATCAAACCTAAATGAGCCCATGAAAGCTCACAAAAAACAAATACAGTTTAACTACTGATAATAACTAACCTCCCTGCTACCGCTTGTGGAACGTTAATGCAAAACCACAACTCTGCCATTTAATGGACAGCATGAGTGCCTTCATTTCCCAATCCACTTCTTACTTTCCTCTCATACAGTGCTTTACAAAGTCCAGTCAACACAAGAAAAAAAAAGATGTGAAAACAAAGGGCTACAAAGTGCCATTCAAGTCATCACTGTCGTGATACTGTTAGGCATCAACAGCAGAAAACGCTCCTGTATTTTAAGAAATTAGCTAAATGTATCAATAAAATCTAATTGAAATATTTATTTAATGCGTAGTCACCCTCTTCATAAAAAAATAATGAAATGTAACTGACCTTGTAGATTTCTTAGTGGTTTACTGATTTTCTTAGATTTAAATATTCCAGATCACCATTAAAATGTTGATATCAGGCAACAACAACCTGAGTAAACACAAAAGCTATTTGTAAATGAAAACTGAATTTATAAATAACATGATTAGTCATGTTTTTTTCGATCAACATCACTAGCCACACACAACTCTGAAAACTGTCTGACTTGTAGATACCCAGTTTGAACTTATCTTTATTTAATATTAAATCATTTTTGAAGTATGACTAAAAAACAGAAGAAATATGGAAAGGGTCAGACACTGTATATATTTTTATTTACGCACACAAGTAACTTTCCACATAGGGCTCATTTTAGTTTGCAAGCAGAACATGCCACTCACTTGGGCAGAAGCTGAAATATTTCAACATCTATTCTTATATAACTAACGCTCACGCCTGTAAATGGGTTTTAAGCCACATATAGTGGATTCCCAACAAGAAGTAACCCTCGCACAAGAAAGTACAAAACACAGTGGTGTGTAAGTCATACAAGCCCTGTGAGCATGACATTGACAATGTCCTTCAGGAGGGTCCCTCACCAGGCCAACTCAGGCAGGCACTAACTCGTAAATGTGCACTGTATGAAAAATTTAAGTGGTTTAAATTGCATTAGATTATGGCAGCCATGAAGCGAGTAAGTGACAGAATAAAACAATAAGCCTCGATGTCAGTGTTCCCAGCAGGAAGGAAAAGCATGTGGCATTAGTTCCCAGGTCTGCTGCCACACCACTGGCAGCTAGTTGGACAAACCCCACTGCCAGGTGTAGAAGGATTTAATGCTTGTTACCTTGTCCTCTGTATGAATATTGAGTGAAATTACAATCTTATGACCTGATATGTGCTCTAGCAATTTTATGTTTTATTTATCTACTGTACCGCTACAGTGATTCGTGTCATTGTGGTGACACACTTCAATGTGCTGTACAGCACACTTTTAGTTTCTTGCATCACAAGGTGGAACTGTGCTTTATGTGCAGTGAGTTAGAGGTTCTTTTGTCCCAAGCTGTGCCCTTTAATTCAAACTGTAATTCGCCATGTCCTAACTTATGCCACATATGCAGGTATTAAGGTAAGCTGCTTCGGCATTGACTCTGCCTCACTCTCTCCAGTTTTATTAAAGGCGTCCTTGTGTTGGATAAATAATTGGAAAGGCATCATTCCTGTGTTAAGGCAAGCAGCTTTACAAGAGATTAAATGCATATATTTCATTAATAGATCTCACAACACAAATCCTGAACTTGCGCGTTACATTTTGACAGGCTGTACACATATTTTCCAAGAATCTCTTAGAAAGGGTTTACTGTGACAGCATTAAACGGTCTCAAACTGAAAGGAATGACAGGCACAACCCACAAAATAGAGACTAGTGGGTGAGTTAATTACAGTAAAGACATCTAATAATTGTCTCAGGCATGCAACCTTTTACTTTTATACAATAGCTCATCTTGTTGTAGCAGCAGTTCATTAATTCAGCCTAAAGATTATTTGCTCATTAATTTATATTTCAGCCTTTTAGGTAATTTAAACAACAAATCAAAGTGTTGTGTTTATACTATTATTATCACACTACTGTATACACAAACACAAGATGAAGATTTTTTGTAATTTGACCAACTGTATTAGAGTTGGTCAAATTATAATGAAGAGACAGAAAGAAAAAGGGAGTCAAGATTTGACGTAAGCTAACTCTAGACCCTTTTGGATTGTACTTTAATCCCAGATCTTCATGGAACATGGGTTTGAGTTGACCAACCATTATTAACCTGCTGAGGTACAACCACAATGAGCTGTAAAGTAAAGATGGGCTTGGAAAACAAGTGTGAAATGGTGAATTTAAACAAATCAAAGACCGCAGACCAAGTTTGTGGGTGCTGAGAGAGCATTGACACCGAGTGCCCTGAAGAAACACTTTTACTCAGAAAGAAATGATAACACATTGAGAATGCAGCAAAACAATTTATAGTTAATATTCTTGTATGTTTTCATTTTTGTGTAAATTCGTGTCTTGTTACATGGGTCTATTGATACACCTCTATAAGCAATGCAGACAGTTTGAAGAACATTAAAAAATAGTAACAAGATAGGTCGAGCCTATAATTAGAAAAGAACTTTATTCCTATAAACACATTTAAATTAGAAGACAGTTGCAAAGGTTTTTAGTATCTTGGCCTGCAGTCTGTAACTTTGACTACAAAAACGTATTGCTAAAGTGAAATTAATATTATTTTCCAAATAAATTGAAAGTCAAGGCTGTACACATATTTTCTAGTATCTAAGGTTTTAGTGTTTTTCGTGGACTAAAACAACACATGCATCTAAAGATTGAGGAAGTGCTGTCTTTTAGAATGCCTCCTTGATCATACTTGTAAGGGGGATTAATAATTTATTTGAAAAAGTTTTAAAATATTCAATTGGAAAGCCATCTGGCCCTGGGGCGTCATTATTTTGTAATGATTTACCAGCAAGGCAAGCCTCTTCCTCACTTACCTCACCATTCAGTATGTTTTTGTTGGTTGTATTAATCTTGGGTAAATGTAACTGATTCAAAAATTGTTTTATATCTGCACTGTCTTAGTGAAGCTCAGATTTATGCAACGATTGATAATATATTTAAATTCCAAATTTATGTCTTTTGTATTTTCTAAATGTCTACCATCATCCGTTTTAATACTCTGAATAATTTTTTCATTGTCCTCTTTTTTTATCTGCCACTCCAGTAGCTTGCTTGTTTTATTGCCGAATTTGCAGTAATGATATTTTGTTGTAGCTGCCTCAGCTTTACACAGGTACTTCTATTCTATTCTATTCTAAAATCTGTTTTTGTTTTAAAACACTAAATAATTCTGGGTGTTTTGTTCTTGAATGGTCAGTCTCCAAGTCTGACCATTCAGACCTGGAGACTGAATGGTCTCCAAGTCTTCTAATTTCTCCTTCAGGAAAGTTATTTCCTTCTCCATTTTGAGTATGCGTGCTTGCTCATCAGAGAGGTTGTCTTCCTTAGTTCCAATTCTGGTTTTCATTTCCTGTACCTGTTCAGCCAGCGCTGACAATGACTGTTCTATTTTTATTAGCGACTGTTGGATGTAATCTGTTTTTTGATTTATATGCCCAGTGAGCTCTTCTTTAGATTCATGGATAGCCTTCATCAGGGATTTTAGTATTGGTTTATCTTGATCAGCCGCCATCTTCCCCACGTGAGAGGACTCTCTCTTAAGCCGACGAAAAACTTCCAAAAACAACTAAATTTCAGGACGAATTAGTCAGGTTCGAGTAGTTAGTACTTGTTCACTGTTTCAGGAATAAATTCTATATCTGGAGCAGTGCAGTTGTTTAGTATAAAATTATCACCGCTGAGGTCTACCTGGAGCTCACCGACATTGCCTGCAGAGGCTGCATCACGTAACCTCCCCCCCCTTCAACAACACATGCATCTAAATAACAAATTACTTGGAAGTATTTACTATGATTACTTTATCTAAATCTGTAAGGTATATTTTATATCTTCAAATATCAGTGTAGAAAACAAAATTGATAAATCATTAAGTGGAAGTGATTTCTGAGTCTTCCCTCACCTGAAGAGTTTTGCTATTCACTCTATTCAGTTCTTCAGGGCCTGAGATGAATGACCTCCTTGCCATTTACAGAGTCTTACCACATATAAAAGGAAAATGACACTGGTAAAAAGACAGTAAAGTAACTGTTCAGCAGATGTCTTTTCCCAGTCACATGATCTTCACACATACACGTGCTCCTAATTTTCATCTGAAACCACATCTGTCATTCCCATGGTTTACACTGGCATGCTTCACAAATTTTAATTAATAATGATCAGTTTGGAAAAGGAAATGAACATGGCTTTCTATATTAGTTAATTCATCAAGACAAACACTTAGGATGCTAATTGTCCTGCTGGGAGTTATTAAATTAGAGTAGAAAATTAGGATTTGCTATAAAAGGCAAAAAAAATAAACAAATTAAAAAAAAAACATCAGATTTACAGATATACTGTAAATTTAAAGGAGCTATGATGTTTATATGTATCACATTGTAAATGTATGGCTATGCAATTCCTGTTAAAAACCAAATAAACAAAGTTTGAAAAAAAAAAAAAGGAGCTATGATGTTAAGTGTGCCTTACATACAGTACTGTACATACAGTACAGAAATCTGAATTCCTCTCACAGTATAGTGTGCATGTGGGTGACCAACTCTCACAAGAATAAGACATGCATAGTCAATTGATGGATAACTGGAAACCAGTCCATGTGCTGGAATCAATAAAACTAGCTTTTCACCTCAATTTTGCAAGCAAAGCTTTGCAAAACTTTTTTTCTGCACTCATTTTTTTTCTTTTTGTAAAAAACTACACAAAAAGCAGGTTTTGGTAGAATTATCTTAAAAATCACTTCTTCCTTTATTAATAAGGAAGGACTTTTCTGCTTTTCTAAACCACGTCTTCTATAGTCGTTTTAAGATTTTGTTTTCATTGTGTTTTTTTTGTTTTTTATTAGTCCCTAATTTGATTATTTTCCTCCTCTTTATTTAACTAAAGAAACACAGAAGCAGTGTTAGAGAAACAAGTACCATACATTCTTGTTCCTTTTATTGAGACTAATAAGATAAGTAGCAGCCAGGGTCTGCTAATCAATCTTATTGTGAACTAGCCTATCCATTACCTTCAAATCTGACTTTAATCTCTCTTCACATTTATATTTGGGCTTTCTCCCATTGAAGTGGATTTTTCTGTTAGAATTTCAACTGGAGCAATCAGCAAACAGAAGGACAAGTCGTGAACAATGACATTGATTTTCTGCACTGTTTTAGAATTGTAATCTGCCTGTAGTTTTAGCAATGGCAGCAGAGGAAGACAACAAAGTCTTTCAGCTCATGTTGGTTGTTTATAGCACAGGCAATTTCAAGTAAGCTTCATGGCATCAATCTGCGATGAAGATTGATGCGCAGATTGATGCGCATCAATTTGTGCATTACATACTTTGCAGGGAAACATTAGTGATTGGGCAAAATTTCAGACTTCATCTGAGTTCAAGCCACCAGCAAACAATCATTTCTAAATACCTGAAGGTCCAGAACTTCTGTATGAAGTAAAGTGAAGAAAAAGAGGCTGGTTTTTACGAGGCTAAGAGAACTCTTGTTTTATTAATACACAAAAAAGACTGTAAAATGAAGTTAGAAAAATATGATCTACATATTACACTTTCCGTAAATATCGGGGTCAGTGTTTTAAAATGTAATCAATCAATCAATCAATCAAATTTTATTTGTATAGCACATTTCAGCAGCAAGGCATTTCAAAGTGCTTTACACTTTGAAAAGCACTTTGAAATGCCTTAACACTATGTAATGTGTTTTGAGGCAGTTGACCAAAATCCCGGACGATTTCGAAATTCCCCCCGGACATTTTTTTAGGTCTGAAAAGTAGGACATGTCCGGGAAAAAGAGGACGTCTGGTCACCCTAAGTATATTAGCATGAATGTCTATATATCACACATTAGCATATGTAGCTTATAATATGTCTAAGTTGTAAAAAGCTAATATTGACAGCAGAATAACACTAGTTAGAAATGATTACAAAAACTCATATTTTTCACAAAACAGCAATCCTGTGGGATTAGACAGCACAAAGGCAATTCAAGCTACCACAGTCCTATCAGAGTTTGTTTTGCAGCCTTTAAACCAGGTTTGATATCGGTTCAGTTGACCCCTCATCAATGTTGTCACCAGCTGAGCATAACTCTCAGCACACAACAAAAAATGAGGTTCAGTCAGCAATGCAGAATGAAGAGAAAAACTTGACAAATTTACATTCATGTCATGGGGGAAGTTGTGATGATTTGCAAAGCCATCAACTGGATGTCCTTTCATATCTGAAGTCTCTGCTGCCCTGTCACTCATGCACACAGGGGATCTTAATGATGGCTCTCCTATTTGCAGTTATTTCAGGAAATTCAATGACTTACTTGCCAGGGTCATGAGCAAAATGAACAAGACAAGCATCTTTGAAGATTATGATAATGTGAAAGGAGGGCAAAATTGGAATTGTTTTAAAATTCACCCGCACGTTCCACATCTTATTATCCTGCCACTTGGCAGCCAACCATTTTCAAAGGCGTGATAAAAATACACATTAGATATATTTGCTGTGACTGCTGCATGGCACAGAATTTTATACCCTGTGCAGTCTGGCATTTCAAAATGAGAAAAATAAACACTCTCCCTACGAAAACTAAAAGACATGATCAGAAATCTGAAGATAGATGTTGGTCCATCTGTAAAACAGTCATTAAGATTTACTCAGCACATTAGATGAAATGTAGCTCGCTTTGCATCATATAATTTACTGTACTTGGGTTTTTTAAGCTAAATGCTACATACGCCTATACTGAGATGAAAATTGAAACCTTCCGTTCTGGGCGGGAGAGATGATCCAACGCTTAATACGACACTGAACTGAAGACCAGATGGTGCAAACTAAAACACGCTTTAGGAGGGAGGATGCTTTTTCAAGAGGAAGACACATGCAAATCAGGTCTTCATTGAAGCTGTTGACTTTTGCAATTTTGCTGTGTTTACCAATAACAAATTGGAATGGGACACCAATAGTGCTTTTCATGCAAACCCCAGATAAAACTAAACGTTTAGAGAAATGTGTTATTCCAGCTGACCCGAGAGCTGAAATGCTACATTAGCAAATTATGAAAGGTTTAGTAGGTGCTCTGCATGTAATGAAAGAGAAGAAAAGGACACAGCAACCTCACTAAACACACACACACATTAAGAAAATGTCAGCCATGGCTTTTGATCTGTGCGGACTAAATAAGTACTGACTAAAACATATGCAATTACATTGGTGAGGGAGAAACATCTGAGACCGTGTGTCCACCCGTGTCACAGTGTGGCTGAACACAAAATTATTAATCTCATTCTGAACCTTCTGCTTCTATCCAGTAATTAGAACTGCACAAAATTCGCTGTCTGCATTTCTC